>NW_020667054.1:0-1019 GCF_002925995.2 Terrapene triunguis | reverse complement strand
TGTCCCCCCAGCCTCCCCCGCCCCCAAGACTCCCATCTCCCCAAACGTCCCCCTCCCCTGTGACTCATGTCCCCCCAATGCCACCCTCCCCCACCCTCCCAACTCCCATCCCTCTCCCCCGCCCTCACAATTCCCATCCCCCCAACATCCCCCTCCCTCGTGACCCCTGTCCTGCCCTGCCCCCTGACTCCTCCGTCTCTGCCTCTCCCAGGGCAAGTACATGGACGTGGAGTTTGACTTCAAGGGCCAGCCCCTGGGCGGTGTCATCAGCAACTGTAAGTGCCCCGAACCCCCCTTCCCCACGGGCAGGGGCTGGGCTGGGCTGTGCCCGGGGCCAGCGGCTCCGTGTGGGGCCAGCCAGAGAGGAGTGTGTGGGCACCGTGCCCTCCAGCGTGTGCCAGGGGCAGCGCCGTGTGCCAGGACCTGGCAGGGACTGGGTTAAGACCGGAGCGGGACCGGGGGCCTTTCCGGAGGGGGGGGCGGCACATGGCCGAGGCTCCCAGCTGCTTCCACCCCTTAGCCGGAGCTTCGGCTTCCCGCGGGGAGCAGGGCCACAGATCCGTTCCCAGCCCGGCACAATGGAACAATAGGGGCTGGACCCCCGCCCAGCATCCCTCCCCAAGCATCCGGCTCCCCACCCCCTCCAGCACCAACCGGGGCCCTGACGTACCCACGCCCAGTGCCCCCCGCTGGGCACAGAGACTGCCCCCCAGCGACCCCCGGGGCACCGGTTCCCCCCCCAGCAGCCTCCCGGGCACTGCTCCCCTCGGCGGTGATGTGTGTGACCCTAAGGCTGAGCCGGGGATCCCCCGTGTCTCCCCTCTGCAGACCTGCTGGAGAAATCCCGCGTCGTGAGACACGTCAAAGGGGAGAGGAATTTCCACATCTTCTACCAGCTCCTGGCCGGGGGATCTGACCAGCTCCTGAGTACGGCTGGGACCCCCTGGGCTGGGGGATGGGGTTTGGGCTGCATCGGCCGGGCCGGGCTGGGGACGGGGTTTGGGCAGTGCCCCCACTGG
>NW_020667053.1:0-2355 GCF_002925995.2 Terrapene triunguis | reverse complement strand
GGGGGCGCTGGGCTGTGGGGAGCAGGGCAGGGGGCAGCAGGGGGCGCTGGGCTGTGGGAAGCGGGGCAACAGGGTTGCTGGGCTGCAGGGAGAGGGGCAGGGGGGGCAGCAGGGGGCGCTGGCCTGCAGGGAGCGGGGCAGGGGGGCTCAGCAGGGGGCGCTGGGCTGCAGGGAGAGGGGCAGGGGTGGTACTGGTGGAGGTCCCATTTCCTCCCCCAACGTCCTGACTCCTTAGTAGAGTCCAGGCGTGAATCCCGGTGTCCTGGTCAAATCCCAGTGGGGGTGAGGATCCCATTCATCCACGGGAACTTCCCCGCAGTGTCAAGCGGAGCTGGGAGTTACTTCCTGTCCTAAACAGCTCTGCTGGGGTGTGTGTGTAGGGGGTTGTGTAGCAGGGTGTGTGTGTGTGTATGTAGTAGTTCATGTGGGGGAGGGGAGGCAGTGGTGTCCGTGCGTGTGTGTGTTGGGGGTC
This sequence comes from Terrapene triunguis, assembly GCF_002925995.2. Lineage (NCBI taxonomy): Eukaryota > Metazoa > Chordata > Testudines > Emydidae > Terrapene > Terrapene triunguis. The sequence goes on along the minus strand of NW_020667053.1, from coordinate 1,883 downwards.
AGTGGTGTCTGTGCATGGGAGGTGGGGGCAGTGGTGTCCATGCAGGCACGTGTGTGTATCCCGCTGGCTGTTCACTCCTCCGCCCGACGTTGTGCCGGGGAAGCACTGACAATCGCAGGAAGCCGCGATGCCCTGGCTCCACAGCGTGTGTTACTCAACCCTTGGGGATTCCCAGCGCAGGGACCTGCAGGAAACATCCCTGGCTGGGGAGGGGCAGGATTTCCCATTCATCAGCTTCCCCGACCTTCTGCCACACCCCAGAGCTGGCTGCATTTCCCCACCGGGCGAACTGCGTCCACGCAGTGTCTCTGCGTGGCTGGTACCCAGGTGCCTCACCCCAGAGGTGGCTGCATCTTAGTGCTGGGCAAACCTTCCCTTTGCAGGGCTGTTCTGGGTGGCTGTTCCCCAGTCGCCCCACCCCAGAAGCAGCTGCATCTCAGTGCCGGGCAAGCCATCGTGGAGCGGCATCGCTGTGCGGGGGTAACCCAGCTGTTCCACCCCAGAGGTGGCTGCATCTTGGTGCCGGGGTGAGCGGTTCCCGCTGAACTGACCCTGCTTTCTCCTTTCTGCAGGCATGAAGACCCTGTTGCCAGCCTAACCTGGCCTGAGGGGCTGAGACCGGGCGGAGCACGATGAGACCCATAATCCTTTGCAGCTTCCTCTTGGCGTCTGTCCAGGCATCGGAACTGGAGGGGCACTTTGATCTAGGTATCTCTAGGAGAAACCAGCCGGGGGGCGGGGGGTTGTGTTTGTGTGTGCAGGGGGGCTTGTGCAAAGGGGCTTGTGGCCAGGTAGTGCCGTGGCGGGGGTGGGGGGAGGAGCAGGGATGGAGAAATGGAAGAATGAAGGAAGGAAGGAGTGAATGAAGGGATGAAGGGAGCGATAAGAGAACAGAGGGGTTAAGGATTGAACGACAGTGGAAAGGCCAGAGGGGGGAGAGGCGTGGCTGATGGGGAGGAGAGGGAAGAATGGGGCGGAGCAGGGGATGGGGTGCGAGTGGGGGATGGGGCGCAGGGGATGCAAGGGACACCGGAGAGGGGGTGCTGGGTACGGGGGATGGGTTGGGGAACGGGTGCTGCAGGAGGAGTGTGGGGGGGAAACGGGATGGGGATTGGGGTGGTGGATGGGGGTGAGCAGGAGAGGGGGTGCCGGGTGTGGGGGATGAGTTGGGGAGCAGGGGGCAGCAGGGGAGATGGGGTGGGGAGGAGCAGGGGAGGGGGTGCTGGGTGTGGAGGACTTTGTATGTTCTGTACATGCTAATGCACACACACGAATATGCTCTGTACATACTAAGGCACAGAACAGATCTGATTCCCACCAGCAGGGGGCAGTCACACACACACACAGAGTGAGAAATGCCCTGCTGCTCCTCAGCCCCCCTGGGTGCCCCCCCAATTCCTCACCCCGGGCATGGGCGAGAGCCCCCCCTCCGCCTGGCCTAGACTCAGGTCCCTCACTGCCCCTCCAGCTGTGCCCCGGGCGAGGAGAGTAGTTCTGGGGTGTCCGGTGCTCCTGGACGGGAGAGGGGGCAGGGCGGGGTGGGCGGGCAAGGGGCTAGGGGCTGCATGAGCCAGGAAGGGAGGGGAGGGGAGAGGTGAGTGGGGATGGGAGGGGGAGGGGAGAGGGCAGGGGGGAATGTGGGAAGGCAGGGGAGGGGAGAGTGGGGAAGGGAGGGGAGTGGTGGGTGGAGGGTGAGTGAGGAAAGGAGGGGAGGGGAGTGGGGAAGGGGGGAGAGGGGAGGGAAGGGGTGTGTGGGGAAGGCAGGGGAGGGGGGAATGTGGAAGGGAGGGGTGAGTGGGGAAGGGGGAAGAGGTGAATATGGAAGGGAGGGGAGTGCGGGTGTGGAGGGCAGGAGAGGGGGGAGAGGGGAGGGGAGGGGGGAG
>NW_020667052.1:0-1337 GCF_002925995.2 Terrapene triunguis | reverse complement strand
ACCTTGAATCTACACTCTATAGTGAGCTTTTCTCCTACCGATCCATTCATTACGGCAGGCGTCTGATTCACCAGCAGGTCAACAGCTGCAGAGAGAGAAGCACAAGTGACTGTACCTTGGTGCAGGAACATTTCAGTTGACTGGTGTATGTATATATATATTAAATGTCATGGATAAAGATGACTGGGCAAGATCTCCAATGGGAGGAAGCAAGATTGCTAGTGTGGGTGGAGGGTGTTTCTGCAGGGCTCTGCCAGTAATTTGTTCTCATTTGTTTGCTTTTGGTTCCTCTTTACTCAAGAAGCATGTGGAGATTCTTGGGTGCCTTGTGTTTTGGTCTGGCTAGAATTACAGGTCTTTCGTAGAAAATAGGTTATTTTTTTCACACTCAGAGGCTCGGGAGGAGTTCTTGCTACAGCCCTTGTACCTGGGGTGGGGGTAATTTTAAGAAACTCGCTGTGACCGCTGCATTCAGGGTTTTTTCCTATCCCAGTTGTGAAGTTCCAGAACCAGAGCCTTTGCTGGTGTAAATCAGCATCACTCCCTTGGTATCAGCTGAGGATTTGGCTCACGGATCTGATGTGAAGGACACTATTTGCAAGCAGGGCTTGCCAGTGTAGGACATTCATTGAAATGTTCTCAAATGCTCTGGTTCTGCTATTTCAACCCATTTTACTCACTATCATCCAAAACAAACTGCACTACGCTGGAAATTCTTCCCATTTCTGGTTGTGGATCTAAGTTTTTTGTTTTGATTTGGGGGCAAAGGGAAGCTTGTCCTCTCAGCTACTGACTCACGTGATCAAAAGAAATCCTGACCCCTTGCTTCCTACAGCATCAAGAGATCAGAACGAAGGGGAAGATCTGCCAGTGTCCCTCTGGCCCCATCCCTTCCTGTTCATGCTCTTTACTTTAAAAAAAAAAAATTAGACCTCATGTTTAAACATGGAAGTCTGATATCCATGGAAAAACAATACCTTCCTGCAAGCAAAGGATTGTATTAGGCTTTGTAATACATTCTTCCTCTTAAGTGGTACGAAGACATAGCTCATAATGCCCCATTATGGATCCACATAGAACAGGAACCCCCGCACTACTGTGGTGTTTAAAGTCCATGTATCACAGATATTCACAGGAACGATCACTGGAAATTGACGCTACCCAAAGAATCTAGCAGCCAGACTAAAATGTCGTCCATTGACATATGACGAGTCAATACTCTTGGGCAATCCAGCCCTGCTAATTGGAGTCAAATCAATGATGGGGAAGCAGGGGATAGAGAAGAGTCCTGCTCGTTGGCACAGGATAGGGGCTGGAACTAGGAGCGCCTGCTCTGG
>NW_020667051.1:0-1342 GCF_002925995.2 Terrapene triunguis | reverse complement strand
CCGGGGAGCGGCGCCATGCAGAGCCTGAACCAGCTGCGCGCCGAGGTGCGGGGGCGCGGGCCGGGCCGGGCCGGGGAACGGCCCCTTGTGCGGCTCCGGGCGCCTCGGCCGGGGCCTACCCGCCGCGGCTGGGGGCTGTGCGCGGCCCCCGGGGGCCGGGCCGGGGCTCGGGGCTCGCGGGGTTGGGCCGGATCGGGCCGGGCTACCGGAGCCTGTGGGCAGCGGGGGCGACCCAGGGCCCCTCGGGCTGGGGGGCCGGGACCCCTCGGGGGGCGCGAGGTGTCAGCCCCCACCCCAGACCCCGCTCTGCCTCCCGCAGTTATAACGGTGTGAAATAGAGTAAACCGCGTATCTAATGTATGGGGGGGGGTCGCCCTCACACGGCTGTGTAAAGGGGTCACCGCCGACACCGCCCGAGGGCTTTCTTAACCCGCAGCGCTTCACAACAGCTCTGGGTCACTAGCAGGGACAGGCACAGCCCTGCGCGAGCCGCCTGGTGCTGAGTGTGCGGGTTAGGGGGGACCAGATGTCCCGATTTGGGGGTCTTTTTCTTATAGAGGCTCCTATTACCCCCCAGGCCCCCGTCCCGATTTTTCACACTTGCTGTCGGGTCCCCCTAGTGCAGGTGCACAGCAGGGAGAGACGGGGCGGTGCGGCGTGGCTCCCAAATCGTTTTTTTGCCTAACTGGTCCCTGCAGGGTGTTAGGGCTGGGATTACAGTGCATATCCCACACAGGGGCACAGCGTCTGCTCCTCGCTGTGGCGGTAGATAGCCATGGACTTGAGATGAATATTTTTCCGTCACTGGTACCCATACACCTACATGAGCTTCAGGCTGTCTGTAACGATTTTGGCTTCCCAGCTTTATTTTAGGTATTGAGCCAAACTCACACCGAGGTCGTTGGACAGCTTGTCTGCCTCCCTTTCAGTTGTGCAGTGCGGAAACTCTTAATGGCCTCTCCTGCATTACAAAGTTTGAACACAGTTGTTTTGAATCCACTTATCTAACACAATGGGGACCATAAAGGTAGGCCCAGATTAATCCCATTCAGAAATGCAGCAGCTAACCATGATTAATTTGGCCTACCCTAGCCCCAGACCCATGGCAGCAACAGGTCCTCTAGTGTCAGAAAGTGATAACATTTTGTAATAGAGACAAACCCTCAGTCTCTACTTGCAGGTACAGGTTACAACAGGGATCAGTAACCTTTAGCACACGGCCCGCCAGGGCATACCCCCGGGCGGGCCGGGCTGGTTTGTTTACCTGCCCCGTCTGCAGGTTCGGCCGATCGCGGCTCCCACTGGCCGCGGTTCGCCATCCCAGGCCAATGGGGGCTGCGGG
>NW_020667050.1:0-2060 GCF_002925995.2 Terrapene triunguis | reverse complement strand
TGCTACCACTGAGAACAGTCTAGATCCATCCTCTTTGGAACCCCCTTCAGGTAGTTGAAAGCAGCTATCAAATCCCCCCTCATTCTTCTCTTCTGCAGACTAAACAATTTCGTTGCCCTCTGCTGGACTCCTTCCAATTTTTCCACATCCTTCTTGTAGTGTGGGGCCCAAAACTGGACACAGTACTCCAGATGAGGCCTCACCAATGCCGAATAGAGCCCAAAATGCCATTAGCCTTCTTGGCAACAAGGGCACACTGTTGACTCATATCCAGCTTCTCATCCACTGTAACCCCTAGGTCCTTTTCTGCAGAACTGCTGCCTAGCCATTCGGTCCCTAGTCTGTAAAAGTGAATGGGATTCTTCCATCCTAAGTGCAGGACTCTGCACTTGTCCTTGTTGACCCTCATCAGGTTTCTTTTGGCCCAATCCTCTAATTTGTCTAGGTCCCTCTGTATCCTATCCCTACCCTCCAGTGTAACTACCACTCCTCCCAGTTTAGTGTCATCTGCAAATTTGCAGAGAGTGCAGTCCATGTCATCCTCCAGATCATTAATGAAGATATTGAACAAAACCTGCCCCAGGACCAACCCTTGGGGCTCTCCACTTGATACCGGCTGCCAACTAGACATGGAGTTATTGATCACTACCCGTTGAGCCCAATGATCTAGCCAGCTTTCTATCCACCTTATAGTCCACAAGTTATGATCACTTGTACCTAAGTTATCACAGAACTAAATAAGGGGAAGTTACTCTTCATCTGTCAAGATGAAGTCTAGTATAGAATGCCTTCATTTTGGATGCAACACATTTTGAGTTAGAAACAGTCATCTATCTTTAGAATTTCCAAAGCTGTTTTAAATACTGGCAGCCTGGGACTTGCAGCATACCTCACTCAAATTGAACTATTCCCTAGTCACACAGCCTCTTTTCCCATACATTATAGATTGGCACCTTACACACCTAGCAGCCTGTTCCCTGTCTGTAGTAGACACCAACTAAGACCTCATCTTGTACTTTCTCTGTTAGGACATTCATCCATAACCATTCACAATCACTTCCTTTCACTTTATCAGTGACTTGGAAATTTAAAAAACACACATCTTTCCCCTTTTGCCAATTTTATCCTTCCTAAATAGGTTATAACCATTGATTTGTAATGCTCCAATAACGGGAATCATCCCACCAGGTTTTGGTAATACCAACTAGACTAAATTTAAAATTTATAAATGAGTAATTCCAACTCCTTATTTGTTACCAAGGCTCCTAGCATTGGTGTATAGGCAATTAAATAATTTCTGCTCTTCATGTCCTTTGGTTCCTTGATTTTCTTCTAAACTGCTCTATTTTGTGCTGAGGGCTCATATCTTCCTTTTTTTTATGCTCCCCTTTTGTTATTAATTTAATCCCCTCTTGCCTACTCTAGCCAGCCTGTCCCTGAGAAAACTGGTCCCCCTTTTGCTGATGTGAAGCCCATCCAAACTGTACAGGCCCCTCCCCCAGATGGAGGCCAAACTGTACACCCCTCCCCCCCCAGAAGATGAGCCAGTGTTCCACAAAAACAAAAATCCTACACCACTTATTTAGCCAGTGGTTCACTTAAGGAATCTTCTACCTTCTGTCTTCCTTTGCTCATGGGACAAGAAGAATCTCCAAGAAGATCACTTGGATATTCTTCACACTTCTGAGTCATCAATTATCTGCGAGATATCCTGCAACACAGCATCATTAGTGCCAATATGTACCAACACCACCACCAATGGATCTTTTCCCCATGGACTTCAAAAGGCTATCCAATCTTAGAGTGCCATCTTGTGTCTTGACTCAAGGAAAGTAGTATACTGTTGTGTTATCCATCTGTCCCTTGCAGAATGTTCTTTCTATTCTTTGAGTATTAAATCTCCAACAAGGATCATCTGTCTTCCTTGGAGGGCTGAAGAACTCTTTGCGGACAAGCTTGATTTTCTTACAGGTAGGGCAGAAGTGCCATTCACAGCGGTCTCGTACATCTCTTCATTCCCTTGGACTAGCTGGACCTTAAGAAGTATCTTTACAAGCAAA
>NW_020667049.1:0-1755 GCF_002925995.2 Terrapene triunguis | reverse complement strand
TGGTGTATTTGATTCTTTGTTGTAATTGAAGTGATAGTAAATGAGTTGCTCAATATTCATTTAAAATTAGTCCACCTATGTACTTTTTGTCCTTTGAAAGCTTTTTTTTAAATAAATGTAAGATACACAACTTCTATTTTATTCATTTTTTTTAAAAGAAACCTACAAAAGAGGTTGGGACAAAACCTTAACTAACATTTTAAGACAGATGACCAAATAAATGTTGTGATGGGATATGCGAAACTTAATAGGCAACTTTGGGGGAAGTATTAGTTACTTTAAGATACTGTGACTTTGTTGCAGTAGGACTTCAGTCCCTAGGAAAGTTAGGTATAAATATGTAAAGTGTAACATTTAAATATCTTTGGATGCAGCTTTGGGCATGTTTCCTTGTGAAGACACAATAACACAGCAGAGGCTCAGGGGAGTAATATCTTATCTGAGAATACTTGTTTATAATTTGTTCTTTATTACTGTCCTTTATAATCTCCATCTGAGAGGCACTGTGATATATAGGTTTTCAATCGTGTAATGCTTTATACCTGAAAGGTTAAGTTCGTGGAGGAGATATATAATCTTTTGTACATTGAAAAGTCTAAGCCAGGGGTCGGCAACCTTTCAGAAGTGGTGTGCCGAGTCTTTATTTGTTCACTCTAATTTAAGGTTTTACGTGCCAGTAATACATTTTAACATTTTTAGAAGGTCTCTTTCTATAAGTCTATAGTATATAACTAAACTACTGTTGTAGGTAAAGTAAAGTTTTTAAAATATTTAAGAAGCTTCATTTAAAATTAAATTAAAATGCAGAGCGCCCCGGACTGGTGGCCAGAGCCTGGCCGCTGTGTGAGTGCCACTGAAAATCAGCTCGCATGCCATAGGTTGCCTACCCCTGGTCTAAACTCTGTATTAATGTGTTTAGTGAAAACCCTGTCCAATTAAAACAAAAAAAACAAGCCTAAAATATCAGCATTGTTTGTGTATATATGTGTACTCAGCACCTTTGAGAATTGGGTACACCTCTTCATTTCACTGAGGTAGTTAATACCTCTTTAATCTCTGTAACAATGCCTTATTGGTCCTAGAATACCAGAATGTTTGCTGAGTTATATAAACTGATTTTTTTTCACTGGGGGCTATGAAGCTAGGATTATCATAAAAATAACAAATACCAATTAGATCACTCTGGTTATTCCTAGATGACAGTACTTGTTCAAGTAATCTAAATTTATTTTAAGGTATTTTAACATAGCCTGTTTGATATTCAGCCCTTTTCTCCTTACATTTCCTCTCTCTTCCCAGTTAAGCCTGAATTAGTCTCTATCTGGAGTATGATGTTTATTTAAGTTAAAGAAAATCAGTAAATTGTCAGATGAGACCATATATTAGATTAACTGTTGTGGTAGTGAGGTTTTTTTTTTTTTTTTATAAAGTGCAGACATATACTTTATTCTAGGGAAGAAGGGAAATACTTCCCTGTAACTTCTCCCTCTCCCTTAAAACATATGTAGGTGGGTTTTACTTGCTGAAAATATTAGTGAATGAATGGGATACTTGTGTTTTGCGCTTTTTTTTTGTGCATCTGTGAAGTACTATGTAAAGCATTTTTGTAGTAACTTTTTCATGTCTCCTTATCCTGTAACACTTTTGCATCACGCTTTAGTATAAAATTGATAAGCAGATTGGGGCTGATAGCATTGAAATCCAAAGCAGAGCAGCATTTGTTTTCTAGCTCAAAGCAATATTATCTGCATTTTA
>NW_020667048.1:0-1177 GCF_002925995.2 Terrapene triunguis | reverse complement strand
TACACCGAGCTGCGGGACTCGTCTCTGGAGATGGTGAATCGCCCTTTCATGGAATCACTGTAATATGCTGCTGAACTATGAGCAGGATTGCGTATCTGTGCGACCCACTGCAGTCCTTTCCCGGGAGCCTGATGGACCCAGTTCATATAATAGCTGCTGAAGGTGAATCCGGAGGTTTTGCAGGAGAGGCGGAGAGATCCCCCAGGGGTTTGAATCCCCCCTCCGGACTCCACCAGCTGGACCAGGGACTGGACACCTGGAAAGACAGAAGGAGAATCACATTCACCCCCGGCCTGGCTCAGAGCCCATTGGAAGTAGCAGAAAGGTTCCCAGTGATGTCACTGCGCTTTGGGTCAGGGTAGAAATGTCCAGCGTCCCCTGGTGTCTCCAGTCCATGTAGCAGGGAAGGGCTGCTAGAAAGAAATTAAAATTACCACGAAGGGCTGCTAGAAAGAAAGCGAGGCTCAGCCACAGTCTCATGTTGCTGATGCTGGAGGGTTTTCTGGGGGGGAACTGCACGGACACCTGGACTTGCCCCTCCTCCCTTCTCACATGGCGGGGTCCTGGAGATGACAGGGTTTCTATAGCGCACCGAGGCACTGAATTTGCATCTCCTCCTCTTTATAAGACACATCTTGGACCTGAGCCCTGAACAAACTCAGCATCCCGCAGGTGGGTGTAGTGGGAAAGGGTTGTGTGAGTAAAGGAGAAGAGTAAGAACTCCACCCACAAAATCATTTCTGCAGTGTTCTCTACAATTTTTGGAGAGAAAAGTCCCTATTGATTGTTCACCTTCCACTAACTCCTGTCTGCTTGTCCCTCTGCTCTTCTGAGACCCTTGGAGCAGTGTGACCTGTCGGGGAACATGAGCCTGGCACTTGAGAATCTGGCAGTTTGTTCCTGGCTCTGCTACTCGTAGGATGGGTGACCTTGGACAAGAGACTTACACTCTCTGTGCCTCAATTTGTATGTCTCTAAAATGGGGGAAATGATATTAACCCTCCTTTGTCAGGGCTTTGAGATCTAGGTATGGAGACCACTATGGAATAGCTCGGGGTTGTTGGTTCAGCTAGAAGAATTAGAGAAAGTTTATTGAACTCCTTCGAGCAATGCTGGACTAGAAGACAGAATTATTATTATTATTCTACCAGCACCTTAACATTAGTGGGGATTTGGG
>NW_020667047.1:0-2210 GCF_002925995.2 Terrapene triunguis | reverse complement strand
TTTTACTGTTGGCTTTAATTTCCTTTCCAAGGTCCAGCTCTGCTTGACTTTCGGCAGTTCTCACTTTCCCCCTACGCTTTCTGCCCTCCAAGAGGTCACTTTCCCTGCTGAACCTTCCCACCTTCCCTTCCTTGTAGGCTTTCTGCTTTCTCTTAATCACCTGCTTCAAGTACTTGGACATCCAGCTTGGTCTTCAACCCTTCCCCACAATTTCCCCCCCCCGTCCTTGGGATGCAGGCTTCAAAGAGCTTCTGAACTTTGACTTAAAGTAATTCTAGGCCTCCTCCACATTCAGATCCTTGAGTTCTTCAGTCAATCCCACTTCCCTAACTAATTCCCTTCATTTTTTAAAGTTTGCCCTTTTGAAATCAAGGCCCTTTGTTTCAGTCCTATTTTTGTTTATCCTTCCATTTAGTTTAAAGTGAATTAGCTCATGATCACTCAAACCACGGTTGTCTCCTGCAACCAGCTCTTCTATTCCCCTCACTACTCACCAATACCAAATCTAAAATGGCATCACGTCTTGTAGGCTCAGCGACTGTTGGGTGAAGAAATCTGTCAGCTATCACATCCAGGAAAGTCTGGGCCCTGCTGTTATTAGTAGCACTTGTCCTCCAACCTATCTCTGGGAAGTTAACGTCTCCCATCATCACACAATTCCCACTAGTATTTATTTCATTAAATAGATTAAAGAGATCTCTGCCCATATCCAGATCAGATGGTGGGGGTCTGTCCCAGGGGAGCCTCTGGTAGCTTTCTTCCCCAAAGTGATTTTGACCCATCGCCCTGCAGCTAATGACCAAGTCCAGTGAGAAGCCTCGTCTGCGGCAGATCCCCTCCTCGGAGGACATGGAGGCCAAGGGTGGGCTCCCAGAGGGAGGGAGCGAGCGCAGTGACCAGCCTAGGGGCCGAGTGGAGCTCACACGGCCAGGGGTCAGCACAAAGGAGCCTGAGCGGAGCCCGAAGCTGATGCAGCCACAGGAGGAGCTCGTCTTGCAGCAGGTACCTAAGGGCTGGCAGGGATCTGGGCACCAGGGGTGCTGGGCACAGCACCAGCCTGGAGCAGCCCTCACTTCACTGGCCATGGGAGTGTGGCTGCTCAGCCAACTCAGTGGCATCAATGTCCTCTCCAAACCCGTGCCTGGGGTGGGGAGGGGCCTGCGTGGAGCCATCAGGACTCATCACCCCCACCTGCATTGCTGGCTGGCTGCCAGCTCCTCGGTTCTGGAGGGCCCAAAACCCCACTGGGCAAACGTCCTCCCGTGAGAGGAGGGGATGGTAGTGAAGGGGGCATGACTGGGGGGCACCTGTGGGCCTGCACGAGGGCTTCCTGGGCCCACCTCGCTGCCCCTCAGCCAGCAGCTCCGGCCTGCTCCTGTTGCTCCGCGCTGCCATTAGGGTGGAGGGGCTCTGCTGAGGATTCCTAGATGTTAAGGCCTGAAGGACACAGCAGGAGCTAAGGCTGCCTGACACCCCCATCACAAACCCCTGTGTCTCCAGAGAAGGCTCGGAATAGTGTGCAGGAAACGAGGCTGGGGCCACACAGTGAGGAGAAAACCAAGTGCTGGCTGGCTGCTCCTTCAGTGAGCACTGCCCACAGCGGGCACTGCAGGGCCAGGGGCTCTGGAAACCTGCTCTGCGATCATGTCGTTAACGACTGTGGCTAAAGCCCCTGCGCCAGGACTGGATGAGGGTCGCATGGGCAGCCTGAATTCTGGCATTTCTGAGCTTTGCAGCCCTAACATTTGCTTAGCAGAGTCTCCTTGTGTGTCATTTCTGTATGAAAGGGGCCTGTATTGGGATGGCTTATTCCCCTTCCCATATGGGGTTGCCTATGCGACCATAAAGTACCTTTATACCCCTGCCACCCCAGGGTTTGCAGCACCTTTACTAGGCCAGCAAGAGTTCAGGGGTCCCCTACTGTACTGCCAAAGTAACCTGTGCAGGAGACCGGGCACTGTGGGTCCCCTGCCACCGGCCCTTTCCCCTAAGCTCAGTGGGTGGGTGGGGTAATGCCATGCAGAGCCACAAGAGGGCATCAGACACTGTGACTTGGCCAAGGCCCAGGCAGCAGTGCCTTGGTCCGTTGTGGAAGCTCTGGACTAGCCCTGGGTTGGGTTGGGAACAGCCCAGAGAGAACAGGCCCATTGCATAGTGAGCAGATCCTGATGTTCAGTGCAGAGATCCCCTCCCCCACACCCGCTGTCAGG
>NW_020667046.1:0-1042 GCF_002925995.2 Terrapene triunguis | reverse complement strand
TCCAATTTTTCCACATCCTTCTTGTAGTGTGGGGCCCAAAACTGGACACAGTACTCCAGATGAGGCCTCACCAATGTCGAATAGAAAGTAGGTGATGATCACTACCGATGTTAAATGATGGCACTACTGAAATATCCTGCACAATGCATTGTCTATCGATCGGAAAGCAATCGATTTAATTCTTTGTCTTCATGTTCGGTGCGATCCAAGTCTCCACCTCCTGTTGGCCTTCTTTCGGAACCAGATGTTACCAATGAACATTCTCCTCGTCTCTGCCAATATAGCTAGTCATTCTCCTCGCGTGTTTTGTTCTCCGATACCGTACCTTCCTATGAACTTTTCGCCTTCTCTCCCTCTTCCAACCTTGGAGTTAAAATCTCCCATCACAATCGTATATGTGGAACTCTGAGTGAGGGTTTCCTCCAGCTCCTGATAGAATTCTTCCACATCATCATCTTCACATGCACTTGTGGGAGCGTAGATCTGGATGATTTTGAGGGTGCTGTTTCGGTTCAATCAGAGGTAAACCACCCCGGTACGTGATGACTTCAAATGGCATGAGATGATTTTCGAAGACCATTCCTTGTTTATGATGAATCCAACTCCTCCAACTGTCTTCGTGCCTTCTCCTTTCCCTAGAATGACCATGCGTCCATCCCTCCAACTGACCTCCATCTCCGTCTTTCGCCACGTTTCGCAAACGCCCAGCACATCGCAGGCTGTTTTTGCCTTTTCCTCCATGAGATGGTTTATCGATTCCTCCCTCGTCAGTGTTCTGCAGTTATAAGTGCACAGTGAGAGAGTTGTCCGGTATCCTTTTGGCAACCTGGCACCTGAGATTCTTTTTAGCTTCTCTTCGATCGAATGCATCACTGCCCCCGCGTGGGGATCGAGGGACGTGCAGAGAACTGAGACTTGGTTTTCTATGTTGTTTTAGCCATTATTTTAAGCCACCCGCTGGCTAGGCTGTCAGTGGCTCGTTTACCTCCTCAATTGATTTGACAGGTGGATCAACATAGAAGCACATTGTGACCATTCTCAG
>NW_020667045.1:0-2057 GCF_002925995.2 Terrapene triunguis | reverse complement strand
CCAGTGGAGCGAATGGTCATAGTGGAGTGAGGGAAGAGTAGGCCAATCCTGAGAGTATGTGAAAATCCCTCTTGATGTACAAAAGATGAATAATAGTAACCAAATTAACGGTAACCAATAGATCCCTTCAGAGTATCTCGTATCCACTCAGCTTCATTTTGGTGGTTGTCACACCAGAGGTACCTACCCATCTCACGTGTGAGTGTCAACTGTATTACAGACATGCAGGGTAGTGGCATGGGTATAGTTAGCCATATGACCACGCACAGGACCCAGATTCACACACTAAATTGATCCTACCTATGGCAGAATTTAAGGCTATTAAAACCATTGACTCCTATACAAGGTTGCTTAGCCTGTGAGTCAGTCAGTAGATTCTGTTGCATGCATAATTCCAGCACGGCAGATCTGCAGATGGATCTGATTATATTTATGTCTGTTGGCACATGGATGATAGTAAATATCCTTTAAGACCATATTAAATGACACCTTTTATTAACCTCTCAACACCTGCTTGAAATATAATCCGACGAAGCCCATAAATCTCCACACTCTGTTATTGAAATAACATTTGCCATCCTTAGGAAGAAGTTTCCAAGTAGATGCTACACAAGGAGGTGCTTGGCAGATGGACAGTGGGAAATCCATGCCAGTTTAGTAGCTCGCCACACACTACATAATCTTGGAACTCAAAGAAATAGCCCACTGAAGGATAAGAGCCCTGGAATTATTCAGCAGCCGAGTAATGGGGAATGACCCCACTATGCCAGAAATACAACAAACCACCTCTGGAGGAACTGAAAATTAAGATCTGTCAGTAAAAAGATCTTTCAGTAGAGTGAGGTGAGCTAAACTCTGGAAGGTCACCAAGAACCAAAGTGCCAAGGTAGTGGTAATGCCATGTGCTGTCTGATAGTATGGGAGAAGGACAAAAAACACAGGGAGAGTCAAGAACGTGTAGCCTGAGACCTGGCATGGTGTCAGGATGCTGAAGATTTCAGTCTTTGTGCTCATGCAAGGTGAGGAGGTCAGTTCAAGCCAGTCCTATGAAGGTCTTTCAAGTTGATCTTCCACAACAGCTATATTCCACTGGAACGGTCAGCCAGAAAAGCTGGACAGAATTTTCTCAGCAGCTGGCTCACGAATACAGAACTTGCTACCAGAAGAAATCAGATTACTCTAAGGCAGGGGTCGGCAACCTACGGCATGCGTGCCAAACATGTCACGTGAGCCGATTCTGAGTGGCACGCAGCTCCCTGCCGCAGTCCCAGCCCCCAGCCCCACTCAGCCCCCCCACCCACCGCTCTCCCCTGCGGGGGCAGGAGGCAGAAGCTTGGTTCTGCAGCAGCCAAGCTTTCCCCCCTTCCCCGCTTCTTCCCCCAGCGGTGCTTTCCTGCCCCACCTCCTCTCTGTCCCTGGCCAATCAGCTGATGGCCCTAGCGAGGGGGCGGGGGAAGAGCGTCAGCATGCACACAGCTCCGTAGGGGACGCAGAGAGAGGTAGGGATGGAGCCTGGGGGAAGCGGGTGGAACAGGGCATATCCCTTCCAGCCCCCTGCCCTGAGCCGCTCAGGGCAGGGGGCTGGGAGCACCCCCACGAGCTGAGCACCCCAGCCCTCTGCCCTGACCCCCCCACACACACTCAGCCTTCTGCCCTGCACCCCCACAGCCCCATTCCTCTACCCTGAACCCCCACACACACACTCAGCCTTCTGCCCTGCACCCCATACCCCCAGCCCTCTGCCCTGAACCCCCCACACCCCAACACACACCCAGCCTTCTGCCCTTCACCCCCACAGCCCCATCCCTCTGCCCTGAACCCCACACACACACACTCAGCCTTCTGCCCTGCACCCCATACCCCCAGCCCTCTGCCCTGAACCCCCCACACCCCAACACACACCTAGCCTTCTGCCCTGCACCCCCACAGCCCCATCCCTCTGCCCTGAACCCCCCACACACACTCAGCCTTCTGCCCCGCACCCCCATGCCCCCAGCCCTCTGCCCTGAACCCCCCACACCCCCACACACCCCCAGCCCTCTGCCATGCACCCCCAC
>NW_020667044.1:0-2456 GCF_002925995.2 Terrapene triunguis | reverse complement strand
GGTCCTTGCCAGCCCGATGCTGAACGGTGAACGCATAGGGCTGCAAGGCCAAGTACCAGCGCATGATGCGGGCGTTGTTGTCCTTCATGCGCATCAGCCAGCGGAGGGGGGCGTGGTCCGTGACCAGGGTGAACGGTGCTCCAAGAAGGTAAAAACGGAGGGCATCGCAGGCCCATTTCACGGCGAGGGCCTCCTTTTCTATGACCGCGTAGTTCCTTTCTCGGGGAAATAGCTTCCAGCTGAGGTACAGCACAGGATGGTCTTTCCCATCCACCTCTTGGGACAAGACCGCCCCCAATCCCACCTCGGAGGCGTCTGTGTGAAGGACGAACGGCCGATTGAAATCCGGGCTGTACAAAACCGGCTCCTGACAGAGACACCTCTGAAGTGTCCGGAAGGCGGTCTCGCACTCTGGGGACCACTGCACCTGCCGGGGGCTATCCTTACTCAGCAGCCCAGTTAGGGGCGCTACTATGGACGCAAATTGGGGGACGAATCATCGATAATATCCGACGAGGCCCAGGAACTGCCGCATGTGTCGTTTCGTCGTCGGGGGGGGGACAGTCCACAAGGGCTTGGACTTTTCCCACAGGGGGTTTTACGCACCTGCCCCCAACCGTATAGCCGAGGTAGGTAGTTTCCTGCCAGGCAATGCGGCATTTCTTGGGGTTGGCCGTCAGACCCGCCTGCCGCAGGGACCTCAGGACCGACGCGACCCGGGTCAGATGGTCGTCCCAGTGGCGGCTATAAATGACAACGTCGTCGAGGTAGGCGGCCGCATATTCGTGATGGGACTGTAGCAGGTGATCCATCAGCCGCTGGAAGGTCGCGGGGGCCCCATGGAGACCGAAAGGCATCCGGGTAAATTGATATAGCCCAGTCGGGGTGGCAAAAGCGGTCTTCTCCTGCGAGGTCTCGTCGAGTGGAATTTGCCAGTAGTCCTTGCTAAGGTCGAGGGTGGTGATAAACTGGGCCTCTCCCAGGCGGCCCAGTAATTCGTCTACGCGGGGCATCGGGTAGGCGTCAAAGCGGGAGATGGCGTTCACCTTCCGAAAATCTATGCAGAAACGGCGGGTGCCGTCTGGCTTGGGCACCAGGACCACCAGGCTGCGCAACTCGCTCCGGGACGGCTCAATGACGCCCAAAGCCAGCATGGCTCGCACCTCGTCTTCGACCTCTTCATGCATCCGGTAGGGCAGGGGCCAGGTTGCTTCCCGAACAACTTTCCCGGGCTCGGTCTGGATCGAATGCCAGACCAGGGTTGTATAGCCCGGTACCACTGTGAAAGTCTTCCGGAAGGCCTGCAGGAGCCAGTTAACCTGTTCATGTTGTTCCTCCGTGAGCGACTCACCTAGGAGGGGTGCCGGGGGGTCCTCCTTCAGGGGTACACGGGGTCCCAGCTCCGGTTCAGGCGGGTAAGGGTTAATCATGAGGCCCTCCCGGCCGCGCCACAGCTTCAACAGGTTCACGTGGTAACGTTGGGTTCCTTTGCGTTTATCCCGTTGCCTAACCTCATAGGTGACCGGACCCGCTTTGCATACTACTTCATAAGGCCCCTGCCAGCGGGCTAACAGCTTTGATTTGCTTGAGGGCAGGAGGAGTAGGACTCGATCCCCGGGCTGAAACTCCCGCACTTGGGCCTCCTGGTTATAGGCCCGCTCCTGTCGTTCCTGCGCCGTCTCTAAATTCTCGCGTGCCAGGGCTCCCGCCTGGGTAAGGTACGCCTGCAACTGTAGGACGTATTTTAAGAGGCCCTGGGCTGGGGAGGCCGACTGTTCCGGGGAGGCCGACTGTTCCCAGGTCTCTCGCATTAGATCCAAGAGGCCCCGTGGCCTGCATCCGTATAATAGTTCGAACGGAGAAAACTTCGTTGACGCTTGAGGAACCTCCCGGATGGCTAACAACAGGGCCGGAAGGAACTGATCCCAGTGGCGGAGCTCGTCTACGAGGAATTTTCGCAACATTCCCTTAAGCGTCCGATTAAACCGTTCCACTAACCCATCCGTCTGCAGGTGGTAAACTGAGATGCGGAGTTGTTTAACTCCTAAGAGTGTGCAGACCTGGCGTAACAGCCGGGAGGTGAAGTTAGTCCCCTGATCGGTTAAGATTTCCTTAGGCAGCCCTACCCGTGCGAAGATCTTCACCAGCTCGCCCACGATAGTCCGGGCGGTAATGCTCCGCAAGGGGATGGCCTCCGGAAATCGGGAGGCGTAGTCCACGAGTACCAAAATGTACCGAAACCCAGCGGCACTTTTTGGGAGCGGGCCCACGAGGTCCATGGCGACCCGCTCGAACGGTGTCTCCATCAAAGGCATGGGGACCAGGGGCGCCTTGGGTACCCCGGGAGGGGCCGCTAACTGACATTCCGGGCAGGAGGTGCAATACTTCTTCACATCCTGGTAGACTCCCGGCCAGAAGAAGCGTGCTAGGATCCGGGCGAGGGTCTTCTCTTGCCC
>NW_020667043.1:0-1873 GCF_002925995.2 Terrapene triunguis | reverse complement strand
GCCTGGGTGTGTTCAGCATCATGGGCCAGGCTGTGCTGAAGGTGTCACTTTCCTGACATGTGAGGGCACCTTGCTAGCCAGTTAATGGAGCGTTATCCCAGTGAGTGGGAGGGAGGCTCCTTATTCTGTTCTCTGTAATAAGGATTGAATCAGGCTGGAGAAGTAACAAGTAAGGACAGATCCCAGTAACAGGAACACAGAACTAAAGGAGGGAGCAGGGTGTGTTTTACCCCTGCTGAGTGCTGACAAAAACACTCCCTGTGCCAGGGCTTTGCCCTTTGCCACCCTCTAGCAGCCACTTACCTCTGGCCTCAACCCAGGCTCCTCCCACCCCTCCAATTTTTCTCCTTGGCCCCCTTCTGCCCCTGCCTCCGGTAGTTTGATCCCCCTGTCCCCATGCAGTTAATTACGGCCGCCTGCTCAGACCTTGCCCATCCCCCACAATTTGCCCCTTTAACCTTTTTAATCAGCAGCAAGTGCAACAGCTTCAGCAGATGTTACTGAGCAATGAGCACGCTCAGTAGGAGCCAAGCAGCGCTCAGCACCCTGCCTGCCTGCTGCCCCATTAGCCTCCTAGTGTCGGCGAGTCTGCAATTGCCTGGGCCCCTGGGCCCACTATCCTATGGGCAGAGGAGGCTCTCAGAACCCTGGGCTCCGTCTGGATGCTGCTGGGCCCAACACTGCGTGGGGGCCGGGGAGGCCACTACACTTGAATTGCCCATTTTTGCTCCCCAGTAGCTCTACGCCATCGACGGTTGACCCATTATACCCTCCATAGTAACAGCCCTGCCTCTGGTAGTTTTGTATTTCTGTTCTGCAACGGATCTCTGGGTGATCTTCTTCTCAACATGTCTCTGTTTCTAGGCCTCTCAAACAGGGAGAGGCAGGGTGTTAAGGCTGGAAGTTCTTCAGCGACCTCAGGACTCCAGAGTTCAAAGCCCCTCACAAACACTCGCTGCTGTTTCGCACACGCAAAGGGTTGTATTCTTAGAATATAAATAAATTGTTGTTGGCATTTGACACCTCTGCCCGGAGTAATACAATCAGTTTAAACAAAATGGAGGCCAGGCTCTCATTTCACTCTCTTAATCACATCCTAACGTAAAGCCACACAATCTGGGGCTGTTTCATTTTCATTTGAATGTAGTTTTGCATTTGGTATTTTTAAAAACTTTTTAATTGAAAAATGACGGTTCCCCCTCGGTGTAAATCAGCACAGTTGCTTCAACTTCAAAGAGATTCAGGGCGTCATAATCAAAGGAAGAGTCCCCTGCTCATTTCCCGGATACGGAACCATCCTTGCGGGTATCCGTTACACTTTACACAACATGCTGGTTCTGGCAGTAATGTTTTCTGCAACATGCCCTATGGCTGGTCACAGTTTATGTCAAATTTCATCGCACAGCCATCTC
The DNA here is from genome assembly GCF_002925995.2 of Terrapene triunguis. Classification (NCBI taxonomy): domain Eukaryota; kingdom Metazoa; phylum Chordata; order Testudines; family Emydidae; genus Terrapene; species Terrapene triunguis. The sequence goes on along the minus strand of NW_020667043.1, from coordinate 461 downwards.
CTCCTTCCTCAAGAAGGTGTGATTTTCATCTCTCCTCGGCTTGTTGCTGGGCTCAGTCAGCTGCATTGTCTCACAAGACGTCCTTTTCTTGGCTGCTCATAGATGGAGAGATCCTGACATAAAAGAACATTTCTTCCTTTCACTCTCCACCATCCCTCCCCTTGACCCATGAGCAAATCTCACGAGCAAATCCGATCTAGCCCTTTGAGAGGGCATTGGTTACCTAACTGGAGGTCCAGACTTAGGTCAAGTTTTATTCACCATAGGGTAAGATTCACCCCGGGGGAGACGGCCATAACAAAGGTCCATACTCCACTTAGGACCATGTTAAGACCCAGTTTGAAAGTTTAATATTGGACTAAAATTGTTGGTTGGCATCATACCATCCCCCAGCCAAAGGGTGAATTTCAGACTTAGGTCCTGAAAAGAAACAGGCTGGAGGCAATGGAATAATTCCCATT
>NW_020667042.1:0-1024 GCF_002925995.2 Terrapene triunguis | reverse complement strand
ATGGGCAGAGGAACAGTGCCAGGGTCTGGACTTCCCAGAGTCTGGGGCGTCGGGGGAGGGGGATTTGGGGTCAGGCTCATTTCTGATTTTCCCAACTTACAATGTAGCATTTCCTGCAAACCCAATGACCTTTCCCAGGGAGGACCCGCTTTGATCCCTCTCCCCAGGCCTGAGCTCCTGCTGGACAATCTAGAAGCCTGTATCTGGAGGGCTTGTGTGCAAGGGGCCATGCACCTCTCAGAGAATCGTCTCTCCCCACATGCCCACTGTAGCCCTCACCCCAGGCCTCTGCGGCACTTTCGGAGGAGGAAAATCCCACCCTCCGGCAGGGCTAGACTTTGCACCCAGTTCTCTGCTCCGAGCTTTGTCTCCTCCAAGGGCAGGGCGCTGGTGTGAACTCTGAGGTGCCCGCCAGTCACTGCCGCAGCCCAGCTCTGAGGGGCTGTGGGGGGAGTGTTCTGAGACAGGTCGCTGCTGTTAGCCCCAGGCAGATACAGATGCAGACACAGACACAGAGATGCTCCAGGACTCCCTCAGGGTCTCCCAGCTAGTCACTGTCTGCGTTGCGGGCAGGACACCATGTCTCCCGCTGCCCAGTGCCCTGCTCACACCACCAGACGCCCTTTCCTCTCCTCACAAATCTGTTCAGCCCTGGCTGCTGCAGCTGCATCCTGCAGCCTCTCTTGGGTGACCTGGACATGCTGCAAACTGTGTTGTGCAGGAGTTTCTCTCCAAGGAGACCCAGGGAGAATATCACTGGATTGGACTCACCGACCAGGGGACAGAAGGCAGCTGGCGCTGGGTGGATGGCACAGAATACAGAGCAGACGCAAGCAGGGGGTGAGTAAAGCTTGGAGAAGTGATTATTTATTACATGTTTGGTCACAAGCTCTTTCGGGCAGCGTCTGTACGGCCCCTGGTGTCTATGTAGCACCCGGCACAGCGGGCCCGATCCTGAGGGAGGCCCCTGGGCGCTACCACAACAGCAATGAATCCTCTCAGGAATTTCTGCTAATGCCCCTTT
>NW_020667041.1:0-3783 GCF_002925995.2 Terrapene triunguis | reverse complement strand
GTCAGAGTTATCGATCCCCACTGGAGGTCTCGTCTACACTACATACTTTGGTAGAACTACGTTGCCCAGGGGCATGAAAAATCCACACCCCTGAGCGACATAGTTACACCGACCTTAGCCCCCCGTGTAGACAGCGCTATGTCAGCAGGAGAGCTTCTCCCGTCGGCTTAGAGCATCTTCACCAGACGTGCTACAGCGGTGCAGCTGCGCCGATGTAAATTTGTAGTGTAGACCTGCCCTGAGATCAATGCAGCCGGGCTAGTACAGAGACCTGCAGCCCAGTGGCTATCATTAGGGGTCAGAGTTAACAATCCCCACTGAAATCAATGGGGCTAGGGTAGCACAGAGATCCACTGGCTCAATGGCCATCGTTAGGGGTCAGAGTTATCGCCCAGGAGGAGACTGGGGGGCTCCTGGCTCAGTCACTGATCCCGAGCCCTGGGGGCGTCCCAGGGCAGGGGCCTCACTCTCTCACCTGGGGCTGCCCGCGGAGCTGGGCGTAGACGAGGCACCGCTGCCCACCCAAGATCACCTCGGGGCCACGACGCAGCAGCTCCGCCTGCATCCCGGGGGGCAGATCCCAGCTCAGCGAGATCCCGGTCACCGCCGGCTGCAGGGCCCGCTTCAGAGACTGCAGCACCTGGGAGAGAGACCAGCACACATAGGGTGGGCCAGGACGCCTGGGTCCTATCCCCAGCTCTGCAGGGGAGTGGGGTCTAATGGCCTAGAGTGGGGGAGCTGGGAGCCAGGACTCCTGGGTTCTATCCCTGCTGCAGGGAGGGGAGTGGGGGCTGGTGGTTACAGCAGGGGAGCTCGGACTCCTGGGTTCTCACCTTGGGCTGCATGCGGTCCTGGCTAGTGATGAACTCGGCGCTGCCCTCTGCTGCCCGGGCGATGCCTTTGATCAGAGCTGTGGAGGCCCCGGCCCCGATGCCGAAGGAGAAGCACCTGCAGGGGGGGCAGAGTTCAGGGCTGGGGGGGCAGAGCTGGTGGGGCTCTCCAGTGCTGGGAGGGGGGGGACAGGACAGTTGGAGAGGGGCCAGTAGGGCTGGCTGGGCTGGGGGCGGGCTCCCCATGCTGGCGGGGCTGGGGAGTAGGGTGAGGTGAAGGGTTGGGCAGATGCTGGGGACTATGGTGTGGGGGGGTCCACATGATGGCAATGCTAATGGGGGCAGGGCTCGGGGGGCAGGCACCCCCATTACCTGTGGGTCCCCCGGTGACGCTGCACCTCTGCGATGACATCCTGGGTGTTCTCTACCTCCCCATCCGTAACCACGAACAGCTGGGGGCGGGGGGGGGGGAGAGACGCTGTCAGAGCCAGGGACCAAACACCCCCCGGAGACACCCCCTCCCCGCTGGGAACGGGAGCAGCCCCCTTGGAGAGTCTGCCCCTCTGACCCTCCCAGAGAACCCCGGCCCCATCCCTCCCCTCCTAGAGATCTCCCGAGGGGATGACCGTGACCTTCTCCCCTACCTCTGTGACCCTCAACCCCTAGGCATGACCCCAACCCATCACCTGTTCACCGACCCCTGGAGACAAGAACCCACCGACTGCTGTGGGCACCTTTCCGGGAGCTCCCTCCTGACCCCCCCACGTGTGCCCTCCCTGCCCCCCTGGGCTGCAGGGCACCCCCCAGAGCTGGTCGGGGCACAAAGCATTGCTCCTCCCAGCTCTATACAGAGGTACCCCCCCCGGTTGCTACCTGCCACGCCCCGCTCACACCCCCAGGGGCACTGGCCCCCTCATCTGGCCCAGAGCCCCAGTCCCACTCTGAGCCACCCCATGGCCCCTGTCGGCTGCCCCCCAGAACCCCCAGCCCCTCTCCGATCCCCTCTCCCGGGGTCTCCCCCTTGGAAGTTCAGGAACAGCCTCCGAGGGGAGCAGGGGGGGGGCAGGCAAGGAAGGGCCTGCGATGGCGTATGGCCCATGCGACAGCTGGGAGCAAACACCCCATGGGCAGGGCTGGGGCACTGGGGGGGGGCTCAGAGTTACTGCAGAGAATCCTTCCCAGGGAGCTGGCTGGGGGAGAGGGGGTCTCGCCCCCATCCTCCGGGCAAGCTGACCCCCACGTGTGGGGTGGGGAAGGGATTTTCCCCCGGCTCAGATTGGCAGAGACCCTAGGGGGTTGGTCTCCCTCAGCAGCCTGGGGCCCGGGGCACTCACTGGTTTGAACTGGAGCAACTGGGGGGAGTCGCTGTGACCTGACGCCTGTAACTCATGGTTTGGGGGTGCAGTGACTCAGCCTGAGGGGCGGGGCTGTCACAGGGGGGCGAGGGGCTGAGCAGTGTCACAGGGGGGCGAGGGGCTGTCACGGTGGGGGCGAGGAGCTGGGGCCTGATGAGATGATCACGATGGTCCCTTCTGTCCTGAAAGTCTATGAGTCTGTCCCACCAGGCCCGCATCCCTCTCTGAAACCCCCCACATCACCCCTCGGCCCCACAATCACTCTCCGAGCCTGCCCCAGGACGCCCCTCCAGCTGGCCCCAGTGCCCCCGGTACCTGGCGTGGGTGCCCGTCCCGGCAGGGGCTGCGGTAAATGGCTCGTAGTGGCTCCAAGATTTTGGTGCCCCCCAGGTTAGCCTGGAGCAGCTGGATGCGCTGCAGGGACTCGGCCATGGTCTGCTGGGTATATTCCACGCTCTGCCTGCGGGGGGCGACGACAGGTCTGGGGCTGGGACAGCCGAAGCCAGGGACACCCTGCCCCCAGCCAGCCCTGCCCCTAACCCAGTCACCCCCTGCCCCCAGCCAGCCCTGCCCCCTAACCCACCGATACTCCCTGCCCCCAACCAGCCCTGCCCCCAACCCACCGAAGCCCCCTACCCCCTAACCAGCCCTGCCCCCTAACTCACAGACACCCTCTGTCCCCTAACCAGCCCTGCCCCCTAACCCAGCCAGCCTCCTCCCTGCCCTGCCCCTCGGACTCACGGGTAGAAGGACTCGAACTCAGACCCAAAGCCGTAGATGTTGAAATAACAGCCCAGGGGCAAACTCTTCAACAGCAGGAACAGGGTCTCCTGGGGACAGACAGATGGACGGAGAGTCAGCCCCATGGGCCCAGCCAGCCTGGGCAGCTCCCCCGGGCGTGGCCCCACAGGCCCATCTAGCGCAGCCTCCCGTCTGGCCGTACCTTGGCGCTGTTGATGCGCTGGCGGGAGAGGTCTCTGCCGTCCATGGGGCACGCCATGCTGCCGGAGCGGTCCAGCAGGAGGATGAACTCCCCGGCCCGGCTCTGGGCCGGCACCGCCTCGGGCACGCTGGGCAGCAGGGTCACCATCACGGCCGGGTCGCCCATCAGGGAGCCTGCGGGGAGATGGGAGCCAGCCCCCAAACGGGGCAGGCATGGGGTCGAGCCCCCGTGAGCCGCCCCCTCAGCACCCCCGACTGCCCCCAGAGACCCACCCCCACTGCTCTGTCCCTCCCCCCACCCCTCTCTTGCCTTAGATCCCCCACCACCCCCAATACCCAGCCCCCTAGTGCCTGCTCTCACATCCCCAGTTCTCCCCCGTGCCCCCCAAACCTGCAGTGCTCCCCAGTGCCTGCCTGCTCCCAGACACCCCGTTCTGCCGACACCAGCTCCCCCCAAGGCCCCCCGCTCCTGTCCCCTGTCCTCCACACACACCCCATCCCCAGCTCCCCCAAGACACCCTGCTCCTGTCCCCCAATCCTCGCCTGCCCCCAGATTCCCACAGCACCCACCCCCATCAGCCCTAGGACCCCCCATTCCCCAGTCATCCCCCTCATTGCCCCGTGCCTCCCTGATCCCATGTCACCGCCCAGCACCT
>NW_020667040.1:0-1115 GCF_002925995.2 Terrapene triunguis | reverse complement strand
CCCCCCCCCCCACCACCACCACCACCTGTCACCCCCTCCCCCTCTCATCCCCTCCCCCACCGCCACCCCACTTCTCATCCCAACTCCCACCTGCCCCCCCTCGCCGCTCTCACCTGCCTCGCGCTCCCACTCCCAGCAGCTTCCCTTGCCAGGCCCACCCCCCAGCCACTCCACTGCGCACGCGCTGACCTGACACTCCCAACACCCGCCCGCTACCTCGCGCTGCACATGCGCGGGACGAGGGTTTTTTTTTTCCTTCTTCTCCCATTGGATGAGAGCGAGGGAGGGGCGGGGTTAGTCGACTAGTGCCCCGGCCGAAGATTGGCTGATGTTAGAGACCGGCTGGGGATTGGCTGAGAGGTGAAAGAGGCATTCTGTGATTGGATCATGGAAGCCAGCCCTCAAAGAGAAACATGCGCTGATTGGCCTAAACCCGCTGAGCCGAAAAGACTGTTTTTGATTGGCTGAAGGAATTAAGACTCGTTCAGAGCCCGGGAGAGATACACCGTGTGATTGGCTGGACAAAGACAACCTCGGCGATTGGCTGATGAGCTCTCACCCGTATAGTGAATCTTTCCCTGATTGGTTCCGGCCTCGATACCCTCTCTGATTGGCGGAGCGGGGGTTGCCGTGGCGACGTGGCCCGAGCGTCAGGGGGAGCCGGCGCCGCCGCAACGATGGGGCCGGGGGGCGGCCTGAAGCAGGTGAGCGAGGGGCCCGCGGGGCGGGACGGGGGCTACGCTGCTCCCATGGCAACCGCGCCGCGAAGACCTGGCCCCGAGATGGGGCCGCGGCCCTTCTATCATCTCATGAATATGTATGAGCCTCGTGATGCTTCCGCGGTCGGCTCATTAATATTAATTAACTCATGAATATGCGCGGGCTCGTTAACCACCCGCCAGGTGATTCATATGCGTTGGTTAATTAATATTCATCGCCATCAATTTTCATAGCTAATTACTCACGTTAATGAGCTCGTTAACATTCACCCAATTAACATAGAGCAGCTAATTAGTACGAGCCAGCCAGTTAACACGCACGGCCCAATCAATAGGCAGTATGTTCCGTCTAATTAACTCAATGGCTAATTAGCATGCGTGATTTAATTAATATGC
>NW_020667039.1:0-1020 GCF_002925995.2 Terrapene triunguis | reverse complement strand
TCTCTCTTCCTGGAAGGCCGGGCCCTGGGTACCTCCAGCTGCCGGTTGCACCCTTCCCTGGGAGGCGTTTTGAGCCCCAGAGCCCTCGTCTCCAGGGCGCTGCACAAGGCTGCACTCTGCTCTCCCAGCCAGGAGGCACTGCTGCAGAAGAGACGGCGGCTATTCTCCGTGATGGCGCCCCCACTCCAGGGGCTGCGGGAGTTCCCCTCCTCCAGGGATGTTCACCTCACCTTTCGCCAGCCCCTTTCTCTCCAATGTTCATTGGCTGCTCTCTGCACACAGGATCCCCTTCACCCGCCGCTGAAATGCAGCCACCTCTGGGGAGGCTGCGTAACGTGCCCTGTATGCATCATCAGCAGCGTCTGAACCCAGAACCTTCAGCTGCGCTGCACAGCCCTCTCGTGCTGGAAGCAGCTGGTGCCAGCCTCGAGAGGGAGACGCAGCCCAGCCAGCACCCAGCCGGGGGGAGGGGCAGAACTATCTCCTAAGCATGGAGCAGCAGCCTGGGTTTGCAGGGCTGGGTCCTGCCAGCACCCCGGGGCTGAATCATGTGTAGCTGGGTCACCCGGCACAGCTTGGGTTGGCGGTTGGACTTGGGCAGAGTTTGCCTCCTTCTGTGGCCGGGTAAGAGGGGAGATGGGGACACTAGGGCTGTCTGGAAACAACATCCCCGTCCAGCTGCCCTCGCGGCCAGCTCCAGCCTTGGGCACAGGGCTGACTGCATGGGTGCAGCATGGCACACCCGTCTCCAACGCCCCCACCTCCTTGCCGAGCTAACGCTGCCCCTCCACGCACCCGTCCCCAGCCCACAGGCTCCGCTGGCCCAGAACCGCTCCCCGAGTTCTTTCAAAGCGGCTAAGGCGGATCCAGGCGGTTCAAGGGATCCCCCTGCTGCCACCAGGGCAAATGACAGCCCTGCTCGGCTGCCTGTCCCCTGCCCCAGGCTCCCCCCTGCCTCAGGCTCCTCTCCCCCCTCCCTCAGCCCTCCCCCCCAGCACCAGGCTCCCCCCCCCGGCTCCT
>NW_020667038.1:0-1629 GCF_002925995.2 Terrapene triunguis | reverse complement strand
CCCCACACTTGTACCCTAAAGTTCAAAGTGGGGATACAGCCTTGACATGGTGGCACAGCGGTGGAGATCGTGTTAAACCCAAAAGCCAGTAAGAGATTTTTTTTTCCTTCTAGCTGCTTGGAAAGCAGAGCTGAAGGTAGATGCATATCTTATCTCTCCTTGCCTGAAGGCAGAGGTGTTAAGTTTTTTTAACAAGAGCCTTTGTTAAGAGAAGGGTTCAAAGTGAGAAAACTTTGACTGGTAAAAGGAATTTACAAGCTGAATTGTTTTTTTTTCTTTTTACATCCTCGTGAGTAGCTAGTTAGAAAGTCTCTGTTAACTCAGCAGCAGCCAGAGCTGAGTACATCCCAGTTTCAGTCAACTGCAGAGGGGTGTGACCCAGCACAAGAAAACAGGAAAATGACTACCAAAGAAGTAGCTAACAAAATAGAACTGGCCAAACTAGAAGCAGAAGAAAATGAAAGAAAACATCAGAGACTGCTTCAAATTAAAAACCTCGAGAAAGAAGCTGAAGAGGAGGCCCACAAGAGAGAGATGGAGCTGGAAAAAAAGCCAAAGAGGAGGCCCATGAAAGAGAAGAGAAAGCCAAGGAGGAGGCCCATGAAAGAGAAGAGAAAGCCAAAGAGGAGGCCCACAAGAGAGAGATGGAGCTGGAAAAAGCCAAAGAGGAGGCGAGAGAAAAAGAAAGGAAGCATGAACTGGAAGTAGCAAGGGCTAAGCAGGATGCATCAGACCATCCTAGCAACTCCTCTCCAGGTACCACTTCCCATCCCAGGAAATTCCCCACCTACAAGGCAGGCGATGATACTGAGGCCTTCTTAGAAAATTTTGAAAGGGCCTGCCTTGGATACAGCATCACTCCAACCCAGTACATGGTAGAGCTGAGGCCGCAGCTCAGTGGACCCTTAGCAGAGGTGGCGGCTGAAATGCCTAAGGAACACATGAACAGTTATGAACTTTTTAAAAACAAGGCCAGAATCAGAATGGGGCTAACACCTGAGCATGCCCGTCGGTGGTTCAGAGCCCTAAGGTGGAAACCCGATGTGTCATTTACCCGACATGCCTACCACATTGGGAAAAATTGGGATGCCTGGATATCAGGAGCAAATTTTAAATCTACAGAAGAGTTGCCCTTCCTACTGCAAATGGAGCAGTTTTTAGAGGGTGTTCCTGAGGAAATAGAAAGGTACATCCTAGATGGGAAGCCCAAAACTGTAACCGAGGCGGGGGAGATTGGAGCCAAATGGGTGGAGGTGACAGAAAAGAAAAAAGCTAGTAGCAGTTGGAGCGAATATCAAAAGGGGCAAGCCGAAACAAAACCTTATCACCGGGGACAACCCAAGGCCCCACCCACATCCCAAGGGAAACCCCAGACGCCTTCTCATCCCACCACACCAGTCTCCATCAACCAACATCGGCCCGGTGATACCTTAGCAGGGCAATGTTTTAAATGTAATGAACTGGGGCATATAAAGGCTCACTGCCCCAAGAACCCCAACCGATTACAGTTCATTACACCCCAACCACACCAAAGATCCCCAGACCCAGATGCCTCTCTCATACCCTCGGAGCGAAGGGAAATCTTGAGAGTGGGCGGAAAGAAGGTTATCGCTTGGAGGGACACTGGGG
>NW_020667037.1:0-1687 GCF_002925995.2 Terrapene triunguis | reverse complement strand
CCCCAAACCATACGTGGCCTTTGGGAAGTCCATAATTAAGCATCAAGAATTAATACTCATGATTTACATCACTTATTTATTAATAATTCCAATATATGAATGCGATCCAACTGCTGAGATACTTCATAGCAACCTAATTGCTGAAGCCCGCCCCAACTTCCTTCTTTCAGAATCCTGTGGCGTATTGCACATGTTTGTGGTTCCTCATTAGTCAGAATGGGGGTGCAAAATATCTTATCTGGGATTCTCTCCTTAGGCCTATTCAGGTAAATCCCAGACTTCAGCATAACTACTCCCACAGAGCCTCAGCCTAATATAAGACCCTTTATTCTAGCAAGCTTAGGCTATGTCTACACTACTGCGATAAGTCAACCTATGTTGCACAACTCCAGCTACATGAATAACATAGCTGGAGTCGATGTACCTTAGGTAGAGTTATCGCAGGGTCTACTTACCTTACTCTTCTCGTCAGGGTAGAGTACAGGGTTTGACTGCAGAGAGATCTGTAGTCGATTTGGTGGTCTTTACTAGATCTGCTACATCGACCACCGGTGGATCGATCTCAGAGCTTTGATCCCGGCTGTAGTGTAGTCCCTGCCCTTCACACCAGTCGGGCTTATCTCTATACGCGATAGAGTCTGTTCCCCAGTTTTCCCTTCCCAGCTCTGATGCCACAGAGCCTTGCCTGTGTCCCCATTCCCTGTTCCCTTTCCCTCCTTAACAAACATGATTCCAATTTCCCTTCCCCCTCCTGTTTGACCCTGTTTATATAATAATATTCTCAGCTATACCTTAACCAGTCATTGTACTGAAATTTAACTAACCAATTCTAATATATTGTAACATAATTTTCTAACCAATTATATCCCAGTACCCTAATTAACTTACACCTAACAAAATTAATTATACAGCAGACAGAAACAATTAGAGAACCAGACTGATTAACAATGTAAAAGCGGTGGCCATAAAGATAAAACAATACAGAAATGAGGGTTTCACAACCACAACCATTGATAAGTGATTTCTTGCCAGACAGGATGCTATCAAACTAAGTTTTCTTTAACTATCTTAAGGTCTGTTTCTTTATCTGGTGGTGATGGGTGCTATCGGGACAGGATTGTCTTCCTAACAGCCCAATACCACCTTATTTCAGGGTACATCTACACTTACCGGAGGGTCCGGCGGCAGGCAATCGATGTTCTGGGATCGACTTATCGCGTCTAGTGAAGACGTGATAAAATCAATCCCTGATCGCTCTGCCGTCGACTCCGGAAATCCACCGCGGCAAGAGGCGGCAGCGGAGTCGGCGGCAGCAGTCGACTTTCCCCCGTCCTCACAGCCAGGTAAGTCGACCTAAAATATGCAACTTCAGCTACGGTATTCACGTAGCTGAAGTTGCGTATCTTAGGTCGACCCCCCGCTGTAGTGTAGACCTAGCCTCAGTGTGACTGGTTTGGGAGGGGAGGATGTGACCCTACGCTTCCCAGCTTATGGCTGACCCTGCTGCTTAGCCAAAGGCCTTAACCTAAGAACAAGGCCTCAGACTATCCTAGTGAGAGAAGGCCCATACACAGGCGGACTCTGATTTTGATTCTTTATTTTTATACCTCTGTAACTAGCTAAATGCTAAAAATACACCAAAGTTCTTAAAGTATAGGCTTTACAGGCAGGCCTGAATATCTCTATT
>NW_020667036.1:0-1084 GCF_002925995.2 Terrapene triunguis | reverse complement strand
GCCAGCAACAGTCTAAGAAAAGGACGATGGAGTCTCTGTGTTTTTGGTGACAGGTTTCAGAGTGGTAGCCGGGTTAGTCTGTATCAGCAAAAAGAACGAGGAGTCCTTGTGGCACCTTAGAGACTAACAATTTTATTTGGGCATAAGCTTCCGTTGGCTAAAACCCACTTCATCAGATGCATGGAGTGAAAAACACAGAAAGCAGTATAAATATTACAGCACATAAAAAGATGGGAGTTGCCTTACCAAGTGGGGCGTCAAGTGCTAACAAAGCTAATTCAATTAAGGTGGAAGTGGCCTATTCTCAACAGTTGACAAGAAGGGGTGAATATCAAAGGAGGGGATGTCTACACTGCATTATAAACCTGGGTCTGGGGGACCGGGGCTTGTAGACTCAGTGTTTCCAAGCCCACCGTGAGCATCCACACTGCACTGTAAACCTGGGTTTACAATTGCTGGGCCCAGGTCTCACAGCTGTGCTAATGTGTCCATACTGCCCTGCACAGACCTTCTGACTTGGGTCTGCAGCTTTTGTTGCACCCACTCTGCAAAATGAGAAGGCTTGGACCCAAGTCAGCAGGACTCAGACTCTGACCCACCCCCTAGCAGTGTCGTAGGACCTGGGCCCTGAGTGCTTGCTGACCTGAGTCAGGCTGATTTGTGTGTGGATGGAAGGGGAACCTGGGCTCAAACCTGAGTCAGAACCCAGGCTTAGTGTGCAGTCTAGATAGACTCTCTCTGTGTCTGTCTTAAACTTGGATACCCACCTGAGCTGTGTAGGGATAGGAAGCGTCCGAATCAATGCCGTTATTATTGATGATATACTGGAAGGCTCTGGTTATATATCCACCGTTGCAGCCGTAGTTCCCGTACGTAGTGGAACAGTCGACTAGGTTCTGTGCACTGAGAGACACCAGGTTTCCAGTTTTCAGTTTCACCTGAGCTTCTAGGGCACCGACAGCACTGAAAGCCCAGCAGGCCCCACAGGCCCCCTGAAAAGCCAGAGAGATGCGCTCAGCCACTGCTGTGAAGGGCATCCATGTCAGGAGGGGAACAGATTGAGCCTCCCACCTGATATTTCACA
>NW_020667035.1:0-1246 GCF_002925995.2 Terrapene triunguis | reverse complement strand
CTACTAAATCGAAGTATAATTGATCAATATGTGTGCTCTGCACGTGCACACACACACACACACACACACACACACACACAGCAATATAATTGACCAGTAAGGTCCCCAGAATAGAATTCTGCCAGCAGCACCATCATCACTTATACAGCAAGTCCAAGCTTCCTTTTCCCCCAAAGGTAGAAGCCTCACCAATCCAAACGTGTGTGTGCAGCTCCAGCATTTTTACTCCTATGCAGAATAGAGCTCTTTACACCACACTCACAAAAACTGCTTTAGGCTCTCCAGATCCTACATTGTCATCTGTGTGGGCAGACTACTGTGCCCATGCAGAACCCCACTGAAAACAATGGGGCAACACGCAGGCACTTTAGCTAATGTCATATAATATAAAGCAGAGCAGGTCAAAAAACCAGGGGGGGTGAAATTTATGAAAATTTCATCAAAAAACGTGTATCCCTTTTTTCTCAATTGAAATTTGAAATTGACAAAAATATTGTCAACACTTTGAAATTCAAAAATTCTAAGCAGTTCTACTATGTATGTTTTGAACAATGTTACCCACACAAACGTAGGCCCCTAAAAAGAACTCTACTAGCGGTAGCATCACAAGTGGGAGGAGGAACATACAGCTGCCTGTTTTCCAGGAGCAAACTCCATATCAACCTCAATACAACCTCTTAAGCCTGTTTCTTGTTCTTTTCTATCACAGACTGCAGTTGATCCAATAAGTATGCAAAAATCATATGGTACACAATGCAATGTGATTTACATGGGATGCTGCTTAACTCTGCAAGGTAATGAGGTTTCCAAAATCCCTTGCAGAAAGCAGTTATATCAGCCACTCACACAAGCATTTCAAACCTTACAGAGCACACACTTCTTTTGTGGCATTGACAGAGAAATACACACCAGGAAATGTAATGCATGCAGTATTATTTCATGTGGCGTGAGACATAGCTTAATACAGCAGGATAATATTCCCAAATCCCCACACCAAAGCCCTGGAGATGAAGAAATTTAAAAAGTTAGAAGAAAGGACCTGACTGCATATTTCATAATCAGGGCTATACAATCACACTACTACTTTGTATTAATGAGATGAGAGAACATTAAATATAAACTCTGAATTCTGCACCCAGTCAATAAATTGTACAGTAGCCTAATTTTACCTAATGTCTTGGGCAATATCTATGAGGTGTAGAAAAGGTTTCCAAATTCTCAGGAAGTCCCCATATCATGCTTATCT
>NW_020667034.1:0-1137 GCF_002925995.2 Terrapene triunguis | reverse complement strand
GTTTGCCTCTCTGGCTTTGTGGTAGGCTTGCCTTAGCTCCTTAATTTTCACACGGCACTGCTGTGCGTCCCTGTTATGGCCTCTGTCCTTCATGGCCCTGGAGACCTTTTCTAATATTTTGCCATTTCGTTTATTGCTTCGGAGTTCGGCCAGCACTGATTCATCTCCCCATATGGTGATCAGATCCCGAACCTCTCGTTCTGTCCATGCTGGAGCTCTTTTGCGATCCTGGGACTCCATCACGGTTACCTGTGCTGATGAGCTCTGCGGGGTCACCTGTGCTCTCCACGCTCAGCAAACAGGAAATGAAATTCAAACATTCGCGGGGCTTTTCCTGTCTACCTGGCCAGTGCATCTGAGTTGAGAGTGCTGTCCAGAGCGGTCACAATGAAGCACTGTGGGATAGCTCCCGGAGGCCAATAACGTCGAATTCCGTCCACACTAACCCAATTCCGACCCCCTAAGGCCGATTTTATCGCTAATCCCCTCGTCGGAGGTGGTGTAAAGAAACCGGTTTAAAGGGCCCTTTTAAGTCGAAAGAAAGGCCTTGTCGTGTGAACGTGTCCAGGCTTAATTCGATTTAATGCGGCTAAAGTCGACCTAAACTCGTAGTGTAGACCAGGCCAGAGACCAGGTGTGGCCTGAGGTGCTGGAGCATGGAATGTGGGGTGTCAAGGGATATGATGTCTTGAGATTGTAATGACTACTTGCAATGGGTTGAGAAATGGACTACACGTTTGGGATTTTTTGCTGTGGATTATTTTACATTGTTTTGATAATAACCCATCCCCAGTGAGGGACAGTATTGAGGCACCTCATTCAAAAGGCCCTTCTATAAAACCACCATCTATAAATTACTGCAGCTCCATTGACTTCCAAGGCCTTTATCTTTTTACTTCAGTGGAGCAGTACTGATTTACTCCAGAAAAGGATCTGGCCCAGACAGAGTGAAAGCTAGATAAAGCACTAGAAAATGCCCTCTGTGGAAGCATTCTGCACTGAGTAGGCCCAGAAAATAGACTTGTAACCCCCAAGGAGCTAATGGGGCCCTTTCATCTCAGAATTGTGAGATTCTGTTACTATTATAGTAAATTGTGTGCACATGGCCCAGATTTCATTACTCAGACCAATTCTTCA
>NW_020667033.1:0-9371 GCF_002925995.2 Terrapene triunguis | reverse complement strand
GGAGGAGGAGGAAAACGGGAGTGGTGGTGGTGGGCCGGATGGAGACACCCCGGAATCCCTGGAGCCATGCAGCCAGGAGCTCTTCTCGAGCCAGGAGGAAGGTAGCCAGTCGCAGCGGCCGGCACTTGGTGGAGGACAAACAGAAGAGCAGGTTCCCGGTAAGCGGGTTTTTTTTTCGGGAAGGAATTTTTTCAGTGCGGGCTCTTTGGAAGAGGAGGGTTAGGCATGCATGCCTAGATGCGGAATAGTGCATTGATGTGGTTTATCACATCGCGGTAATCGGCCTCGGTAATCTCCTCGAATGTCTCATCCAGAACGTGTGCAATGCGCTTGCGCTGGTTTATCGGGAGAGCCACCATGGTCCTTGTCCCAGCCAGGCTAACGTGTCTGTGCCACTGTGCCACGAGGGGCGGGGGGACCATTGCTGCACACAGGCAAGCTGCATATGGGCCAGGGCGGAAGCCGCATTGCAGTAGAAGACCCTCCCTTGCTTCCCAGGTCACCCTCAGCAGTGAGATATTGTCCAGGACAAACTCCTGTGGAAAATGTTGGGACAGTGTTCAGTGTAGGTGCCCCCTGAAGCTGTTGGCTCTCCCCAAGGCACAGAAACCCAGAGGACAGTGCAGCCCTGAAACAATCAGTCCCCCTTACTCACCATTTTGAGGCTCCCGTGGGATGTGTGTGCTCTGTTTCGGACGGGAAAATTATGCAATTGTGTAGACCCTGTGGGTTTCCTCTCCTTAAGTGCGGGCGAAATCATTACTCTGTCTGGTATAAACAATGCTGCCTCTGTTAAATGTTGCATTTTGCCTATACAGCAGCATCAACCTTGAGACCTCAGCCATCCCTCTTATCGCCTGCTCAGAGACTGCAAAGACTCAGGAAGAGACCGCGAAAAAGCA
This sequence comes from Terrapene triunguis, assembly GCF_002925995.2. Classification (NCBI taxonomy): domain Eukaryota; kingdom Metazoa; phylum Chordata; order Testudines; family Emydidae; genus Terrapene; species Terrapene triunguis. Next base: position 8,469 of record NW_020667033.1, on the reverse strand, counting down.
AAGAAGACATGCTGCAAGAAGTGATGCGGCAATCTATTAAAGAGAATGAGAAATCACAGAACTGGAGGGAGAGAGAAAGCAGGATCCGCCAGGAAAACGCAGCGCACCGGCGGCAAAGCACCGCGCACCGGCAGCAAAGCACGGATCGGCTCATAAGCATCCTGGAGCACCAAGCAGACGCTATCCAGGAGCTCGTAGCCGTGCAGAAAGAGGAGCAGTACCGCAAATGCAAACGCCACCCCCCCTACAGCCCTTTTCCCAAAACTCTTTCCGTTGTGCCCCACTGTCACCTCCAACCCACTTTCTCCAACTTCTGTGTTCTTCACGCCACCCGCTGCCTCCAACACCAGTATCTTCACCACCCAGCCCTGAAAACCACGACCCTTACCCTCTGCACTCAACCCCCATCACCATGCAGTATAGCTGTCCTGAAGTGCAGCACTCACTGCACAGCACACCAGACAGGACATACGCGAATCTGTGATTGTACCGTTCCCCATTCCACCCCCTTGTTTCTTTTCAATAAATAATTTTTTTTTCTTTTCAATAAATGGATTTTTTGGCTTTGAAAACATTCTTTATTATTGCATAAAGTAAAAGACTCCTTAGCCCAGGAAATAAACAGGCACTGCAAGTCTGCTTGTCTGCTAAGCAGACACTGATTCCTAAAGATTGGAACTACTGCACTTCACTCCCATGCAGGGCACCAGATATCACTGCTGGTTTTCAGCCTCAAATTGCTCCCTTAAGGCATCCCTAATCCTTGCAGCCCCGCGCTGCTCTCTGGCTGTGCAAATTCAGCCTCCAGGTGTTGAACCTCGGAGGTCCATGCCTGAGTGAAGCTTTCACCCTTCCCTTCACAAATATTATGGAGGACACAGCACGCAGCTATAACTGCGGGGATGCTGTTTTCGGCCAAGTCCAGCTTCCCATACAGAGATCGCCAGCGGGCCTTTAAACGGCCAAAGGCATACTCCACATTCATTTGGCACTGGCTCAGCCTGTAGTTGAACCGTTCCTTGCTGCTGTCAAGGCTCCCTGTGTAGGGTTTCATGAGCCACGGCATTAACGGGTAAGCGGGATCTCCAAGGATCACAATGGGCATTTCAACTTCCCCTACCGTGATCTTCCGCTCTGGGAAAAAAGTCCCGGCCTGCATCTTCCTGAACAGCCAAGTGTTCCGAAAGATGCGTGCGTCATGCACCTTTCCGGGCCAGTCTGTGTTAATGTCAATGAAACGCCCACGGTGATCCACAAGCGCCTGGAGAACCATAGAGAAATACCCCTTCCGATTAATGTACTCGGATCCTAGGTGAGGTGGTGCCAGCATAGGAATGTGCGTCCCATCTATCGCCCCTCCACAGTTAGGGAACCCCATTTGTGCCAAGCCATCCACTATTTCCTGCACGTTACACAGAGTCACGGTTCTTCTGAGTAGGATGCGATTAATGGCCCTGCAAACTTGCATCAACACGATTCCAATGGTCGACTTTCCCACTCCAAACTGGTTTGCAACTGACCAGTAGCTGTCTGGAGTTGCCAGCTTCCAGATTGCAATAGCCACCCGCTTCTCCGCTGGCAGGGCAGCTCTCAATCTCGTGTCCTTGCGCCGCAGGGTGGGGGCGAGCTCCTCACACAGTCCCATGAAAGTGGCTTTTCTCATCCGAAAGTTCTGCAGCCACTGCTCGTCATCCCAGACTTCCATGATGATGTGATCCCACCACTCGGTGCTTGTTTCCCGAGCCCAAAAGCGGCGTTCCACGGTGCTGAGCATGTCCGTGAATGCCACAAGCAATTTCGTGTCGTACGCGTTACGCAGCTCGATAGCATCGTCGGACTCCTCACTCTCACTGTCACTTTGGATCTTAAGGAATAGTTCGACAGCCAAACGTGACGTGCTGGCGAGATAAGTCAGCATACGCCTCAGCAGTTCGGGCTCCATTTCCCACAGACAGATCGCGCTGCACAGAAACCGTTGAAAGATGGCACCAAAGGTGGACGGAAACAAAGAGATTTCTGGGATGCGAAGCGATGCATCACGGGGCGTTGGGACAGGACCCAGAATGCCCCACACCCACGCCCCCTTCCCACAACCCACGGCACCAGAATGGGAAGAGGTGCTCTGTGGGATAGCTGCCCATAATGCACCGCTCCCAATAGCACTGCAATTGCCGCAAATGTGGCCACGACAGTGCGCTGGGCAGCTGTCAGTGTGGACAGACTGCAGCGCTTTCCCTACTCAGCTGTACGAAGTCAGGTTTAACTCACAGCGCTGTACAGCTGCAAGTGTAGCCAAGGCCCTAGAGTCAAGAAGACGCTTCATAACCAGCTTCCTCCAGGGGCTCCTGGCTAGTAGTGTGCAGACTAGCCCCTTCAGCCAGCCTTCCCTAAGGCAATAACATTTGGGCCTGAAGAAGCTGGGCCACAGCTCTCCGTTGCGGTGGGATTTAGAGACAGTGGCGGTTGCTTGATGAAATCCAAGGCCGCGATGCAGCATTTTAGCAGCATCCAATCAACCCACTGGATGAAGAATGGCATGGGGCTGGGGTTTGTTTCCCAGCTTTGGCAGCAGGAGGGTTAGTGGGTGGCTGGGAGGGCTGGTGGGCGGCTAGCCAAATGTAGGAGCTGAGGGAGTCTATGCTAAGAGGAAGGTGTAGGAGCTCAGAGAGCCAGCGACTGGAAGGAGTTGGGGGAGGTTAGAGCTGGTGACGGGCCTGGATAGGTGTGAGGTGGGAGCTCAGAGATGCTGGTTTGATGCGAGGAGGCTATGGCAGCTCAGAGCCAGTGTGTGAAGGAAGCTGCTATCCAGCACTGGCTCTAGCACTCCTCCAGCCACCCAGGGTCAATTTAATAGACTAATGCTGAATTCCTGTAAACTGACCCACCCTTCCAGGACAGGAGGATGCTGACGGGGCCAGAGTGGTATAAAGCAAAACATCTGGGCATTCAGAAAGTCCATGTCTGCCAGAGCCTCCTTTACAACCAACACCTTCCTGTTCCACAGCCCTACACCTCCCCGCCCCCATCTCTTCCTGTTCCACAGCCCCCAAACCCTTTAAACTCTTTCTTCCCTGACAGCTGAGAGAGGAGATGTGAACCTGCTGATTACAGGGTCTGAAGGGCTGTTTGTTTGATCAGAGCTGCGATTATTACCCCTGACAGTCACAGACAAGGAACTCTTCAACCTGTGTTTTATTGAGTTAAGGTACCTTTGATGCAAACTTCTCTTCATCCCACTTAAACAGCAGATAATTTCCTTTCATGGGGCAGGAAGGCTGAATAATTCAGCACCAGTCAGCAGCGTCCATGCTACATTTACCTGGCAGGTGACATGGTAGTATCTCCTTCGGAGGAAGGATTGGCAGCTACAGCATCTTTGTAGGCTGGGTGAAGGTGTCAGGCGTAGTGGCACCTCCCTGTGTGCCAGACGCCTGGATTTGTGTGGTGCTTTATAGACTGATCTGGGGAGCCTTTGCCATTGAAATCCCTAAATCCCCTTTCTCTGTGTATTTAATAACTCAGATGTCTGCAAAGTAAATGCTAGCTGATTATCAGAAAACATATTTACCGAGCATGGACAACTTTGTAATACTCAAACTCTGCAGATAAACATTGACTGCACGCTTCTGTAGCCTCAGAGATTGGGTTTATAATCTGCTACGTATGAAAAAAATAGTTTAAGTCCTTCTGCCTCGTGGCTGCCAATCCAAACTGAATAACTAGTGAAAAAACCGTTGCCGTCCAATGGCTGCTAGCCAGCTCCTGTGCAAGAGTGTGCTTTGAACCTGCTAGGGATCAAGTTTCCAAATCACAATTCACACCCAGTTACTGTGATCGGCATCTGCTGAGTGAGACAACAAGGAGGCCCTAGAAACCAACCTCTCTATCCACTGACTAAAATGAGGTCCCTCAGGCTTCTGGGTGTGTGGGAATGGAAGTTTGTCCTGCGGCTGTATTTGTTCTGTTGATGGAAGTTTTCAGTTTCCAGGGATATCAATACAACATATGTGTGAATATCAGAGCTGAGGCTGACACAGAATGCAGGAGTGGAGACTCCTTGAACTCTGGGATGTTTGGGACTGGATCTGAAGCTGCAGCTTGGTGAAGCTCAGGGTAAATCGTGACCTTACATGTTGCAGCTGATTCCCATCCCCCTCTGGTGCTGGACCTGGACTAGTTTAGCCCTTGGGGAAGTTCAGATTTAGATCCTGTTGTAGTCTTGGGCCTTTCACTAGTCAGTGGCGGTAGCTGCCATATTGAATCTCACTCCAGAGATTTCTGTGAAGTGAATACAAAGCGATTTTCAAGCATACAGAACAGGGATGGTTAGGGGAGCAGGAAGCACAATGCATGTGATTGTGTAACTGCTTGGGCCACGCAAAACTCAGCACTTCCCCCGTGCATGAGGTGTGTGCATGTCTCCTTTATGCGCAATCCCAATGGGGCTACTCCCACATCTCGGCTGAACCTGAGGTTTGTGTTCACCCAGGAAGCGCTCATAGAGTTTTGGGATGAGCCTGGGCTGAGTGTGGAGTTTAGTCACCCGTAGAAGCCGTTCAGCTTTATTATGTTTTAGATGTTCACAATTGCACATGCAAACGATGCATCTCATCCTAATGGTCATGTAAGCAGCTAACTCCAAAGCTGGCCATCTGCAAATTATTGCAATAAAGACCTCTGTGTGCAGGTTTGCCATCACGCACATCTCCCCCCCCATCCTCTCTGAAAATGTGTTTGTTCTATGGGTGGTTTTAAATAGCGCAGAGAGTTAAACATATATTTTAAAATAACTTCTTTTTACAAACTTCACTCCCTGTGATAGTAAAAGGAGCGGGGGAAAGACCCCTTCAGCTACTGCTAGCTATAGAAGAAGCGAACGGTGTGCAGAATAAATGCTGTGCCTCGGCTTGACACTTCTGGTAGGGTCAACTTTCCCCAGCACCATAATGAGATCTTGTTAGGAAAGCAGGAACTGTGTGTGCTGCTCCTTTCTCTTGGATCTCTGCATTTCAAGCAACCGGTGGAAGGAGGGGGGGTTGGGGGTTGGAGGGAAGAGAAATCTTGAAGCGTTAGATATTTTCCACCTAAGGCTTCAATGTTCAGGGAACATACTTGTGGAAGCAAAAGAAGAATTAACCCCCCCTCCCCTCTCAACCTCCCTCCCCCAGAGAACAATACAGGCCCTTTTGTGCTGAACTTTGTTGAGTCCTTTGTTAGACGCTAACTCAAGGTTCAGTTTCCATGATACCTGAGGTATGAAATATATTGGGAAAAGCCTGGTATCCCAATGATTACAGTAATAAATACATTTTGGGATTTTGCGGCATTTAAGGGGGAGGGGGGAGATGGATCAGAACTTTAAATCAAGGGCTTCAAGCTCTTTTCCAATTGAGAGGAATAAGGTTCCCTTTGTTACGGCAGAAGTGAAAGTGAGTATGGGCAGCCTGCCAGGAGCTATCTCTGTTTGAGAGGCAGGTGAGACTTTCTAAAGTAAGAAATATCAATTCTACTTTAAATTGAAGTGTGTTAAATAAGGATGCTGTTTAGAACTAATGAGACACTTAGTGCACTGGAGATCAGCAGCTGACGCAGTGGGTTACAAGGCTTGCTTGGCGCTGGAGACTCAGATTCAAATTCTGCCACAGGTGTCCTTGCATTTGGAGCCGCAAGTGGAAATGAGCTTTGGGCAGGTGTCGTCCTAGTTCATGTGGCTGCACATCATTAAACTACGGTGTAGTTTGCTAGCGTTAGCCATTTCTGAACAGCTGAATCCCAGGCCTGGAGTAACCAGGGCTGGGGCAGGTCAGAACGAAGAGCTGCGTTGGTAGATCTAAGGGAGATTGCGGGGGACTCAGGAAAGGAATGGCAGGGGAGGTTGCAGCGTAGGAGTGAGCTGTATTGGCAGAGCCCAGGACTAGAATAGCTGGGTACTGCAGGACAGGATTGAGGTGTGTTGCAAGGCCCAGTCTGGGCTGGGAGAATCTTGCAGAGCACCTGCCTAAATGATGGTTTGCTCTAGCCATTGCCATCTCCAGCTTTTCTGGACAAGACAGCCACTCTCTTTTTATAAGTTCCCGAGTTCTGATTCATTTTTTTCTACAATGCTGGCAGTTCACGAAAATAAAAGAAGAGAGACAAATTAACACATAAACGCAGAAAAAAGTGTCATAAAGGGACAGCTATAGCATGTTAATTAAATAGCATGAGATTCTCACCAAGATGTTCATTAGCATGTTTTAAAAAACCAATTACTATTTGTTAAATAGACAATAATTACTGTCACTGGACACAGTGTGGCTGAAATTTAATAAGGCTTAATTAGATCGTCCAGTCGGTCAGTAGATGATCATTTTGTCTTTCCACAAGAGCCTCTGTCTGTCTGTTTATCCATCTTATTTAATTTAAGAAGTGAGTTCAGCAATATCCAGTGGATAGGGCACTAGACCTGGGTTCTATTTCCCACTCTCCTGCTGACTCACAGGTTGATCCTGGGCAAGTCACGCTACCGCGTTGTGCCTCAGTTTCCCCAGTTGTAGAATGGGGCTTGATCTATATAGGTACTTATATTACGCTCCTCATCACTGTAGTATCTGGGTACCTCACAAGTATTGTCTCAGTTTTATAGATAGGGAGCTACGGCACAGGGAAGAATAAATGACTTCTCAAGGTCACATAGGAAATCTGTGACTGAGCTGGGAATTGAGCCCAGGTCTTTGGTGTCCCAGTTCAGTGCATGCAGGTGGACTCACTCTCTCGCTCGCTCTGTAAATTACAGGGGAAGCTGGTAGTGATGGTTATAGTTAGGTTGCCTAACGCTTTCCATGATAAAGGATTCTTTAGTCCTTTTCTTTGAGATGCTCTCACCTCCATTCCACACAGCAGGCCTTAAATATGCAGTGGAGGAAAGGTTATGGGAGTGCTTTTTTTTTTTGTCCTGTGACTAAAATTGCCACCTCTGAGGTACAAAAAATGGGACATCCGGGACGACCCTGAGCCAATAAAACTGGCCAGCTGGCAGTGGGTATAAAGCATCTTTCCTGGGGCAGCTATCTCAGCAAAAGGGACAATCCTGGGAAAACCTGGGCAGGTGGCAACCAGGGCTGGCTTTACATGTGGGCAACATGGCTGACCGCCCAGGGTGATCATGGTCGGGGGGGGGCATCATGCTCAAGAACAATGTTTCTCAAACTGGGGGTCCCAACACAAAAGGGGGGTCACAAGGCTACTGTAGGGGCTGCTGGCCGGGTGCCCAGCTCTGAAGGCAGCACCGCTGCCAGCAGCAGCATAGAAGTAAGGGTGGGATGTCATGGTAAAGAAAGAGGGTGCCAACATACAAGCTCACCCAAGAAGCCATTTTCCCCAAGGCTGGCCCTGGTGGTAACCCTGCATGACGTTCTGTTCAGCTTTTGCTGAGATACAAACTAGGGAAAATTGCCCTTTGAATTTTGGCAGCCTGGCAAAATGATGATTAAACACACAAACATTCTAAGGCCAGGTTCACACCACCACCAAAGGAACAGCAGCAGCACAGTGCGCTGGAGTATCTGGTGGGGTGGGGTTGGAGAAGAGAGCTGGGGTGGCACATAGGGTGACCAGATGTTCCAATTTTATAGGGACAGTCCCGATATTTGGGACTTTATCTTATATAGGCGCCTATTCCCCCCACCCTGTCCTGATTTTTCACACTTGCTGTCTGGTCACCCTAGTGGCACATAGTCTAGTGGTCCATGTCCCCCTCTGCTGGCACCACATAGGGCAGGAACTCTCCCAGCTCTCAGTTGGTGCTGGGGGGTGGGAGGGAGAGACCGACAGGGCTCTTTTTATAAAACCCTGTCTTCCCATCCCCCTGGAGGCACCATATGGGCCTGGAGACTCCTAATTCCTGAGGGGAAGTGGTGGAGGGAAGAGACTAAGCCAAGCTGGGCTAGCCCTGCCCCGACCACCCCCCACACCCAACACCTGGATCCAGCACTCCATCCCCTCTCTGGGACAACAGTCATTTCCGGTTGCCAGCTAATATAGTTATTCCCATAGGTCTATTGGTAGCAGTCTGTGCTGCAGAGCTCAAGGCTCAGGCTTCAAACGCTGCTGCTGATGCACGAGGTGGGGATTTCACAGCTACATGTAATAGAATTTGTTGTTCCTTTTTTCCTTTAAAATAAAAAACTCCGGAAATTATATAATAAACAAACAAAAAAACCTCACCACTATGTTTAAAGGGCGTTCTTTAGCTTGAAAGGCGAGCACTCAAAAGTTAGAAAATGCTCACGCAACCTTAATTCAGCCCTCTGGTGCAGGGCCGGCTCTAGGATTTTTGCTGCCCCAAGCAAAAAAAATTTTGGCCCCCCGCCTTTTTTTCATGCCCATGGGCTGGACCTCCAGCCCCGCCCCAACTCCGCCCCTTCCGAACCCCTTCCCCAAATCACCAGCCCCGCCTCCTCCCCCGGGGGGTGCCACATTTCCCCCCCC
>NW_020667032.1:0-1791 GCF_002925995.2 Terrapene triunguis | reverse complement strand
TATCTACACAAGGTCGCAACAACTTCTCACACAGTTCTTTCCCACTCTCCTCACACAATCCTCGCTTCTACAAATCTCGCGTTATTAGGGTTACAGTTATTATTGGGGATTTTCCAATTTAGTATTGGTTGTGGGGGGAGTGGAGTGTGTGTGTGTGTGTGTGTGTGTGTGTGTTGGGGGAGAGTATGTATGGGTGTGTTGGGGAGTGGGGAGGAGTGTGAGTGTGTGGGTGGAAGTTTATGGGGCACAGTGGAGGTGAGTGTGTGGGGGTGGAGGGGCGGAAGTTTGTGGGAGCAGTGGAGGTGAGTGTGGGGGTGGGGGTGGGTGGAAGTTTGTGGGGGCAGCGGAGGTGAGGGTGGGGGTGGATGGAAGTTTCTGGGGGCAGTGGAGGTGAGTGTGGGGGTGGGGATGGGTGGAAGTTTGTGGGGGCAGTGGAGGTGAGGGTGGGGGTGGGGGTGGGTGGAAGTTTGTGGGGGCAGTGGAGGTGAGTGTGACTGTGTGTTTGGGGCAGTCAGGAGGCCGGGGGTCCCATCCTCCGTGTGAGCTGGAGCTGCCTGAGCAGGGCTGAGCTGAGGGGAGAGGAGCAGCCCAGGGAGCTCTGTCTCCCGTGGCTGTGGGGAGCGTCTTGGGGAGAAGCGGATGCTCTGCCCCCCGTGAGCGCAGCGGCCCCGGGTGCAGCGGGGGGACTGGGACCGAGCAGAGCGACGGCCCGGGGCCGGGCGGCGATGTCCTGGGGCTGAAAGTGCCACTTAGACCTGACCGGGCACCGCGGCTGAGCGCCCCGGGGCCCCCGAGCCGGGCGGTGCGGTGCGGTGCGCCCCAGGGTGCGCGGGGCCGGACCAACCTCCGTGGGGTACGGGCACCCCGCTCTGCCCCGGCCCCGCCCCCAGCCCCGCCCCGCTGTGCCCCGCCCCCGCCCCCTGCCCCGCCCCGCTGTGCCCCGCCCCCGCCCCCTGCCCCGCCCCGTGCCCCGTCCCTGCTCCGGCCCAATCCCGCCCCGCCCCGGCCCGCCCCTGTCCCGCCTAGCTCTGCCCCTGCCCCGCCTCCAGTCCAGTCCCTGCTCCGACCACGCCCCCAGCCCCGCCCCACTCGGCCCCGCCCCTAGTCCCACCCCTGCTCCGCCCCACCCCCCAGCAGCCACATGCCTCGCCCACTGTGACCTCCTTTCGCCTCTCTAGCGCCCCCGCCCTTGAAACTCCTCTACGCAGGCCGAGGCCGGAAGCGGAAGTGAGTGCGGAGCTTTGGACGCCATTAGGAGAAGGTCAGAGGCGCCAGAGGGTGGTGCGGGGCCGTTGCGCGCTGCTTCTGCGAGCCCCGGTGCATTGTGGGATTCCTCCTCTCTCCCAGGGAGTGTCTGCTGTTCCACCCACCCCCACCCACACACTCACCTCCACTGCCCCCACAAACTTCCACCCACACACACCCCCACACACTCACCTCCACTGCGCCCCATAAACTTCCACCCACACTCTCACACTCCTCTCCCACTTCCCAACACACCCATACATACTCTCCCCCAACACACACACACACACTCCACTCCCCCCACAACCTCCCTCCCCCATGCACACACACTGCTGTGGACTGTAGTGTCACTGTTCAGCAATGTCAGTTGGTCGTGTTACTGACGGCTACTTTAAAAGGTGAGTTAAAAATGTCACTTTTACCGTACTCTGGGCATCTGCAGGAAGTTTTGTTTAAATTGTAGGATTCTTTTAGTAAAATCAGTTGCTCCCCTTGCAAGCCATTTCTGAACATTTGTGTGCATTTATAGTAAAGCTACTTAACTGT
>NW_020667031.1:0-1013 GCF_002925995.2 Terrapene triunguis | reverse complement strand
TATTCAGGCCTGCCTGTAAAGCCTGTACTTTAAGAACTTAGGTGTATTTTTATCACTTAGCTAGTTACAGGGGTATAAAAACAAAGAATCAAAATCACAGTCTGCCTGTGTCTGGGCCTTCTCTCACTAGGATAGTCTGAGGCCTTGTTCTCAGGCTAAGGCCTTTGGCTAAGCAGCAGGGGCAGCCATAAGCTGGGAAGCGTAGGGTCACATCCTCACATCCCAAACCAGTCACAGTGAAATAAGGTGGTATTGGGCTGTTAGGAAGACAATCCTGTCCCGATAGTGCCCATCACCGCCAGATAAAGAAACAGACCTTAAGACGGTTAAAGAAAACTTAGTTTGATAGCATCCTGTCTGGCAAGAAATCACTTATCAATGGTTGTGGTTGTGAAACTCTCATTTCCGTATTGTTTTATCTTTATGGCCACCGCTTTTACATGGTCAATCAGTCTGGTTCTCTAATTGTTTCTGTCTGCTGTATAATTAATTTTGCTAGGTGTAAGTTAATTAGGGTACTGGGATATAATTGGTTAGAAAATTATGTTACAATATGTTAGAATTCGTTAGTTAAATTTCAGTACAATGACTGGTTAAGGTATAGCTGAGAATATTATTATATAAACAGGGTCAAACAGGAGGGGGAAGGGAAATTGGAATCATGTTTGTTAAGGGGGGAAGGGAACAGGGAATGGGGACATAGGCAAGACTCTGTGGCATCAGAGCTGGGAAGGGGGACACGAGGAAAACGCTCTGCGGCATCAGAGCTGGGCAGGGAACACTGGGGAACAGACTCTATCGCGTATAGAGAGAAGCCCGACTGGTGTGAAGGGCTTCGGAATATGCCTGCTTGGAAACTAACCCCAATAAACATCGCATTCTCTGCGCTTCGGACTTCTGGTCTTTTGCTGCTTGCTGTCTGCGTGACAAGAACCAGGCAAGTGGGAGGGTGAAGGGAAAGCCCGCTAACAAAACTGACATGACCTGATAAGCAACAGGTAAGCCTTTAAGGA
>NW_020667030.1:0-2143 GCF_002925995.2 Terrapene triunguis | reverse complement strand
AGTGTATGGGTTTCAAATTATCATATTATTGGACAATATTTGCATTACCTGGTCTTTCTTAAAGCTCAGTTTCCAATTAAGGGTGGTCAGAAATTTTCTGCTTAAATTGTTTTCAAACGAAAATTGTGTTTTCAATTAATCAAATTTTCATAGAAAGTCTCAGGCATCCTCAAATATATTTCACTGATACTTCATATATATACATAGGAGAACTGAAAACCCATGGTTTGTTTGGGTGGATTTAGGCAGAAAAAAAATCAGTTTTCTGCAATTTTTAGCTGAAAATGTTTGTTTCTCACTTGCCAAAACATGAACAATCAGAGATTTATGGGAATTCTATGAAAGCCCAATTTTTTTTTATAAGAAAAATCTGATAGGCTCTAGATGTTTGGTTGACTTGATAGCAAAGGTCTTAAAGAGTTCCAAACATAATTCAAATTTATGTTCTTAAATTAGCCCTGTATATTAATACTCTAACATATTTAATTGAAATGGGAAACTTACTGTGCTGGTCTTTGAGGACATTTTCCCAGCTTGCAATGCATTCGAGTCTCCAGTGTTAGCAATCATTGTTCATCTATCTCTCTCTCTCTCTATCTATCTATGCACCCATTGCCAGGATTGTTTAGATTTCTCTCTCTCTCTCTCATGCCCCCATCACCGTAATATCCAGCAGCCATTGTTGTGTCCCTTCTCTGGATGTCCTGAGTTGCTGGATCTCTCTGCAGTTCCTAGCAGACTGGTATCTACTGCACAGATGGGTGCTCTCTGCTCCCCTCCTTGGGAAGGCTTGGCTGGGAGGTGATGAACTAAATGGGATGAGGGACTGAAAGCCCTCCTCTGCCCGCCCAGCTCTAGAGAGGGCGAGACAGAGGAAGAAGGAGAGTGGGATGGGAATGAAGTGGTGGCCAGGGCTGGCCAAAGGAGAGAAGCAGGAGAGAATGTCTGGTGTTTGGAGGTGGGAAAGAAGGAAGCAGGGATGGGGTTTTTTCTCCTGGGACTGGGGTCATGTCAGAGGAGTGGAGCTGAGCAGAGAAGGGGACTGGTGGGCAGAGGGGTTCAGCAGGGATCTCTGAGGAAGCTGAGTCAGGAACTCCAGGTGGGGAATTGACTCTGGGATATGGGAGGGGGGATGTGGTGGGCTTGGTACCACACCACCCCATTGTGGCAGGGGTATGATTGGGTGTCAGTACCTCGCCACTCACAAGTTCACTCACCCATCTATGGGGGTCCAACCCTCCCTGCTCCCTTCACATGATCTTGGGGGCTTTGTCCTTGCCCTTCTGGGGGGCTGAACCCATCTCCCTAATTCCTTCCCCATGTGTGCCGGGTCTAGGGAAGCGCCATCCCTTGGAGTGTGAAGCTGAGAAGAGGCACATGTGGAGCGTGCACCGACAACACCATGAAACCCTGATGGCACTGGGGTGGCTGGTACAAGTGGAACAGTTCACACCTCTCTGAACGATTGTTTCAGGCTGTACCATCTCCTGGAGGGATTCTCACTCAGCTCAGAATAGCTCATTAAGATGGACAGGCCACTTTACTGAGCTTCCTATGTGGCAGATGGATGAGTCTGGCTTTGTGCTGCACTTATGGAGAGGTTCTGGGGGTGGATGTGAGGGGAACCCAGACAGGCACAGAATACAGCTCCTGTACAGAAAAAAAACATAGTGGTTCTGAAAAGAGCCTTTTGCTTCTCTCGTGATCCATATCCACTGCTATCTACAGCTGATGCCCAATGGGCGTCCCCAGGGGTTTGTAGAAATAAATATGTGTTTGTAGCACAGACATGTGACCTACAATAGCTAAGAGCCCAATGGCACCAGAACCTCAGCTGGCCTGCAATCGCCTTTTCCTTCATTAACAAATCACACAATTATCTCTGGGGGAGCCGAGATTCTTTTTCTCCTGCTTTGCAGCAGCAGCTCTTGGTATGCAGCCATGAGAGGAACCCACAGCTCACGCTGCCCCGGCTGCTTGAAGTTGGTACCCAGAGGCAAAGACTAAAAACTAAGGGCCAAGTCCTGAGCTGATGTAAATTGATACAGTTTCGTTGAGTTCAGCAAGCTAGGGCTATTTACATCAATGGTGTATCCGACCCATTGACATCCATGGAGTTACTTCAATTTACACCATGTGAGGA
>NW_020667029.1:0-1255 GCF_002925995.2 Terrapene triunguis | reverse complement strand
TGGCGGGGCAGAGTGGCTCTGGGGCCCATGGTGGGTGCCGTGGGCCCATAGCGGGGCAGAGCGGCTCTGTGGCCTGTGGCGGGTGCCGTGGGCCTGTGGCAGGGCAGAGCGGCTCTGTGGCCTGCGGCGGGCGCCGTGGGCCTGTGGCGGGGCAGAGCAGCTCTGTGGCCCGTGGCGGGCGCCGTGGGCCTGTGGCGGGGCAGAGCGGCTCTGTGGCAGGCGCCGTGGGCCTGTGGCGGGGCAGAGCGGCTCTGTGGCGGGCGCCGTGGGCCAGTGGCGGGGCAGAGTGGCTCTGTGGCCCATGGCGCAGCGGAGCAGCTCTATGGCCTGTGTGTAGGGGGGGGATATATCCTGCCCCGCAGGAGAAAGTGGGGGAGCAGCTCCAGCGCCCAGCCTCTCCCCCTGCCCCCCTCCTTCCTTTCAGGAAATCACTGGGGTAACAGAGAAGCTGCAGGGATAAGCGGATATGACAGCAGCTCTGCCCCGCAACGCAGCCTGATGCTGTGGGCGGCTCCACCCTGACAGCTCCGTTCAGCTAATCCCTTTAGACCTCTGCCTCGCCACGGGAGCCTTGCGGCCAATCCGGCAGCGCTGATTGCAACACAAGCCCCGCCTCTCTCTCCTCATTGGTGTATTTACGTTGTCCATCATCTTGTCAGTGCCCGCCTTCTCCCGCGGGGTCATGTTGGATAGGGCGACGCGCCAATGAGACGCCGGGGGAGGGGAAACCCAGGCATGGAGTGACAGGCGTCCGACCAACGGTCGCGCTCCTTCCCCAGGCTCCCACCCCAATGGTGGCGGGGCAGAGGGGCAGGCCAACACCGCCCCCTGCCCCTTCCCTGTTGGTCGGTCCCACTCCGGGCCTGGCGGGCTAGGTTGAGTTCGCAGCTAGGGCCATTAAGCGCTGCGGGGGGAGGGGGAACGATTTAAAGAGACAGACGCCGAGCGGGCGGCCGGCTGGGGGAGTAGCGGCGGCGGACGAGCCCCCTCCCCCTCGCGGCAGCACCTCCGCCGCCAGGGTCTCCCCGAGCCCCACCGCCTCCCAGCGGCCTCCATGAGTTAGCGGCAGCGGCGGCCACTCTGGGGGCGGCAGCGGCCGCCGCCTCCTCCTCGCCAGCCCCATCTTTGTGCGCTGCCGCCCGGCCGCCGCGCTTTGTTCGGAGCCGGGGGGAGCCCGGCCCTCGGGGCGAGCCGCTCCCCGCGCCCCGCTGCAGCTCGCGGGGGCGGGGGAGGCCGCGCCGCCGGAGCCAGCGGC
>NW_020667028.1:0-1071 GCF_002925995.2 Terrapene triunguis | reverse complement strand
TGACAATGGACCCCGACAGTTACAGACTGAGACAAACCATCCGGGATCAACAACTTACATCCCAGCTTGTGTGTGTCACAACATGCTTGTTACCACCACCCCCCCTGCGCCTTTCTCCTGCTGCTTCAGACAAAACTTCCCTTATTCACCCCCTGGCTTTGTACTTTACTACTGATGCTTCAGACAAAACATTCCCCATCCGTCAAACCATCTTATCGTGCGCTAGGCAGGGGAATCTCGTGCTGGGATGTGGTTACACAGTCACTGTGTTTTGGCAATGCCGGTGCCGAGTTCGTGCACCGGACGGGGAACTTGCAGGCAACCCTCTGCTTTGTGACAGGGTGTGACTGGTGCCTGGGGGGGCCCCACTGAGATTGCTCCATCAGGGCAAACTGCAGAGTGGGGCCGACAATCCCCCAAACTGCTGGTTATTTCTAACACTTAGATTCACCAAGCCAGCAACAAAACAGCTGCTCGGATACCGTGCTGCTTGCCCAGAAGCCAGAAACACAGCTCCCGGCTCCTTTTCTAGCATGGCTTTAAAGGCAGAATTTGGGTCATTTAGCCTGCAAGGTGCTTAACCCTTTCTGGCTCAGTGTCCCACAGGGCTGGACTTTTGCTCAGAGCATCACTTTTGTTGACTTTGGTTCGGGCCTTGTACCAGGCCCCGGCTCCAGGCTGTCTCTGCTTCAGCTCCATATCGCTGCCCCAGGGCAGTGCTGTGAGGGGGCATGTGCTGTGACTGGCATTGCCAGCCCAGCCCCAGGCTTCCCTCAGACACCCTGGCTTCCAGCGGCATAGCGGGGGACACACGGGCTGGCCAGCTCTGTGTCGCTCCCGCAGGGCAGGGAGTTTGCCCAGGGCACAGACCGAGAGGTCTCTCTGGGCTCGCAGTGCAGTGGATTTGGAGACTCCTTTGCGCTGGTGAAGCTGGCGCATGCACCAATGCCAGTCCCCTGGCAGGGGATACCCACATGCTAGTGTCTCCACCGGGGGACGCTGGAAGCTGCCAGCTGCTAAATCCCTTTGTGCTGGTCCCTGTCTGTGCTCCCTGAGCCCCCCGAGAGCAAA
>NW_020667027.1:0-2225 GCF_002925995.2 Terrapene triunguis | reverse complement strand
TTTAATATCTTTATTAATGATCTGGAGGATGGTGTGGACTGCACTCTCAGCAAGTTTGCCGATGACACTAAACTAGGAGGCGTGGTAGATACACTAGAGGGTAGGGATCGGATACAGAGGGACCTAGACAAATTAGAGGATTGGGCCAAAAAAAACCTGATGAGGTTCAACAAGGACAAGTGCAGAGTCCTGCACTTAGGACGGAAGAATCCTATGCACTGCTACAGACTAGGGACCGAATGGCTAGGTAGCAGTTCTGCAGAAAAGGACCTAGGGGTCACAGTGGACGAGAAGCTGGATATGAGTCAACAGTGTGCTCTTGTTGCCAAGAAGGCTAACGGCATTTTGGGCTGTATAAGTAGGGGCATTGCCAGCAGATCGAGGAACGTGATCGTTCCCCTTTATTCGACATTGGTGAGGCCTCATCTGGAATACTGTGTCCAGTTTTGGGCCCCACACTACAAGAAGGATGTGGAAAAATTGGAAAGAGTCCAGCGGAGGGCAACAAAAATGATTAGGGGTCTGGAGCACATGACTTATGAGGAGAGGCTGAGGGAACTGGGATTGTTTAGTCTCCAGAAGAGAAGAATGAGGGGGGATTTGATAGCAGCCTTCAACTACCTGAAGGGGGGTTCCAAAGAGGATGGAGCTCGGCTGTTCTCAGTGGTGGCAGATGACAGAACAAGGAGCAATGGTCTCAAGTTGCAGTGGGGGAGGTCCAGGTTGGATATTAGGAAACACTATTTCACTAGGAGGGTGGTGAAGCACTGGAATGCGTTACCTAGGGAGGTGGTGGAGTCTCCTTCCTTGGAGGTTTTTAAGGCCCGGCTTGACAAAGCCCTGGCTGGGATGATTTAGTTGGGAATTGGTCCTGCTTTGAGCAGGGGGTTGGACTAGATGACCTCCTGAGGTCCCTTCCAACCCTGATATTCTATGATTCTATGATATTACAGGACAGGCCCAACAAGGAAAATAACAGAACACTACTGGCCATCACGTACAGCCCCCAGCTAAAACCTCTCCAGTGCATCATCAACGATCTACAACCTATTCTGGAAAACAATCTCCCACTCTCACAGGCCTTGGGAGGCAGGCCAGCCCTCGCTTACAGACAGCCCCCCCAACCTGAAGCAAATACTCACCAGCAATTACACACCACACCACAGAAACACTAACCCAGGAACCAATCCCTGTAACAAACCCCGTTGCCTACTCTTTCCCCATATCTACTCTAGTAACACCATCATAGGACCCAACCACACCAGCCACACCATCAAAGGCTCATTCACCTGCACATCTACTAATGTGATATATGCCATCATGTGCCAGCAATGCCCCTCTGCCATGTACATTGGCCAAACCGGACAGTCTCTTCATAAAAGGATAAATGGACACAAATCAGACATCAGGAATGGTAACATACAAAAGCCAGTAGGAGAACACTTCAATCTCCCTGGACACTCAATAACAGATTTAAAAGTAGCCATTCTTCAACAAAAAAATGTCAAAAACAGACTTCAAAGAGAAACTGCAGAGTTACAATTCATTTGCAAACTTAACACCATCAATTTGGGCTTGAATAGGGACTGGGAGTGGCTGGCTCACTACAAAAGCAATTTTCCCTCTCTTGATATTGACACCTCCTCATCAATTATTGGGAGTGGACCACATCCACCCTGATTAAATTGGCCTTCAACATTGGTTCTCCACTTGTAAGGTAACTCCCTTCTCTTCATGTGCCCATAGGTGCCGACTCCATGGCTGCTTCGGGGCTGGAGCACCCACGGGGAAAAATTGGTGGGTGCTCTGCACCCACCAGCAGCCAATCTCCCCTCACCTCCCCGCCCCACCTCCTCCTCCCGCCCTGAGCGCACGGCATCTCCGCTCCTCTGCCTACCTCCCAGCATTTCCCACCCGGCCAGCACCAAACAGCTGTTTGGCAGCGTTAGCATGCTCCGGGAGGGTGGGGAGGAGCGGGAACGTGGCACGCTCAGGGGAGGAGGTGGGGAAGAGGCGGGGCCGGGCTGGGGATTTGGGGAAGGAGTTGGCAGGGAGGGGGCAGAGTTGGGGCGTGGACTTTGGGGAAGGGGTTGGAATGGGGGCCGGAAAGGGGTGGGAAGAGGCAGGGCAGGAGTGGGGCCTCATGGAAGGAGTGGAGTGGGGGCGGGGCTGGGGGTCGGGGGGGTGTCGAGCACCCACGAGAAAAAGGGGAAGTCAGCACCTAT
>NW_020667026.1:0-3163 GCF_002925995.2 Terrapene triunguis | reverse complement strand
ATGGCCAATGGCTCTGCAATCACATCAGCCAACTCCCTCAGCACCCTCGGATGCATTAGATCCGTCTCCATGGACTCATGCATGTCCAGCTTTTCTAAATAGTCCTTAACATGTTCTTTCACCACAGAGGGCTGCTCACCTCCTCCCCATACTGTGCTGCCCAGTGCAGCAGTCTGGGAGCTGACCTTGTCTGTGAAGACCAAGGCAAAGAAAGCTTTGAATACTTCACCTATTTCCATATCATCTGTCACTAGGTTGCCTCCCACACTTTCCCTGACCTTCTTTTTGTTGCTAACATACCTGTAAAAACCCTTCTTGTTACCCTTCACATCCCTTGCTAGCTGCAAGGACAGGCAGATGGATCAGATTAGATGGGATGAGTCCCCAGGACAGTCCCAGCCATTGGGTCAGATTTGTATGAGTACAAATTAGATTCGAGAATTTCATATGAATTTCAGATATGTGGCATAGCCTCAGAACTGGCCCCCATGCTCCCTCCTGCCCCTCCATCCTTGACCCCAGAAAACCCCATCCACGCCTTCATCAATTGTCATCCGCTCCCAACCTCAGACCCAGCTCCCTCCAGCTCCTTAGCACCCTCCCTCTGCACCTGTCAATGCATGGGTTTCTATTGGTATTTGTTAGATACAAAGAAAATAGACCCAGTGTTTCCAGTCAGAGAAGAGATAGAGAGCGCTACAGATCCATCAAGGGAGTTTAGCTGACACCATGGTAATAAACCAAAGCCCCAGTGGCTTGCGGTGGCATCAGAATGCAGAGCTGTTTTCCTAGCCTGATTCACAGTTTTCTTCCCCTGCTGTTGCATTCTGTGGGCCTGAGTCTCTGTTACTCCTATCCTGCACTTGGGCTGCTCTGTTGCATTCTGAGGCCCTGCCCAGCCCCCAGCGGAAGTTAGAGCAGCCTCGGGGCTGCTCTAACTTGTTCTCTGCTTCCCTTTGTCCCTGGGAAGCAGAGAACAGCTGTAATGAAGTGCGCTCTGGCCACACACCCTACATGCACCCCACGCCAGGGCCTGGGAGCAGGGACAGTGAAAAACCCTTGTGGCCATTCCACACTGGCTGGAGAGGACCCTGCCTAAGAGGGCTGGTTCTGGATATTCTATGCTGTCAAGGTGCCTTAGAGTAACAGTGACTCAGGCCCTGGATGTTTAAAGGTAATCCCCAAACTCCAGATTCAGAGAAACCTGCTTGGGCCCCAGCCCCCTACTCCCTGACTCTTCCACACGGACAGAGCCAGTCTCTAGCGCCAGCCGCTGGCGCCCCCAGGCATCAGGGCAGTCCAAACCCAGATCCCAGTCTTTGGTGAGACTCCATTGGAGTCATTGGGGTGGTACCAGGACATGGGTTGGACACAGGAGGATCAAGAGGGACAAACAGAACCAACAGGAGTAAAGGTTGCAGGGGGTTAAGTGTTTAGACCATGCTGGGGGTGGGGGGAATTGGGGCATCAGAGGGGACTCAGCCAAACATGCAGTGAGACCTCAGGGTGTCTGAACAGGACTGGCCTGTCAGGGCCCGATCCTGCAAAGTGCTGAGTGCCCTCGACTCCCAGTAACTGATGGGAGTTCTCGGCGCTGAGCCCCTTGCAGGACTGACCCATGTGCCAGGTAGAGGATTCCTAACCCAGTTACAATCCGGAGGAATAAACCACTTGATTACCCCCCCCACACACACACACATGTAACTGAGTGTATGGGGTGTGGGGAACCAACTTCTATTCCAGCCCTAGAACCTCCAGGGTTGTCCCGAGAACCAGCTGGGTGCTACACCAGTGACACCCAGCTGGTGTCTGCCTCTGCCCTGTCCTGCCACCACTGCCTCCAGCGGGCAAGAGCCCAGATCTGTCTCCCAGGCCCCATCCTGTTCATTGCAGGGTATTCCTAGAGGTGCCCATCACCGGGGTATCTGGCCTCTAGGTCTGTGGTAGCCTGGGCCTCTCCGCAGGGGCGAGAAGATGGAGCTGAGCAAAGGGAAAGGAAAGAAGATGCCCTGGGGTCTGCTGGGAGAGGGTCTCTGCCCCCTTTCTGCCAGCTCTGCCCCACCCCTCGAGTCCTGGCTGATTCCTCCCAGGGCAGCAGGCTAGAGGGAATGGGGGCTCTAAGGGCAGAGGCTAAATCCATTGAAGCCAATGAGAGTTTTGCCAGAGACTGCACTCAGGGGCGGGCGGGAGGCTGGGGGCTGAGCAGGCTCCCCAGGGGGCCTGGGGAAGGGGGCGGCTCAGCCCAAGGAGGAGTTTATTCCCCCCCTCCCCCTGGCAGTGCTTTGCCTCCCGCCTGGGCCCCCTGCTGAAGCCAGCCTCTGGCAGCCTCTTAACATTCTCCTCAGCACCAGCTCCTCCACCAAAGGCATCCGGAGGTGTCGGCATCACTGCGTGGGCACCGCACGTCAGCGGGAGCCGGGGGAGCGGGAGCCAGGCTGCCAGGCCTGCCCACCCCCTCTCATTAATCCTCTCCTTCCAGCGAGCCCCTCCCCCTGCCATTCATCCCCTGCCACCCCCTCCTCCCTCCATTAACCTCCTCTTCTCCCCTCGCCCCTTGGCTCTCCCATTAAACCTCCTTCCCTCTCTCCCCCGGCTCTCCTCCCTCTGCTTCTCCGCTTCCCCCCCCCTCTTCTCCCCTTTTCATTGAGCCAGGAAGCCAAAGGCCCCCCTTCCCTCTCCAGTCCCACTTGGGGTCACAAACACTCAGCCTGCTCCGCCAGGCTCCTGGTTTGTTATCAAAGGGCTCGGGGGGGGGGTTGATTGTCTCCCCCACACACCCCCACGCACACATGCACTCTGCACTGGGGGCTGGGAGCCCTGTACCGGGGAAGGGGGCATGGCCCGCGGGACAGCTCCAATGGCTGAGTTATATGCTGCCTCCAGCACACTTCGAACCTGCTGCTTTCATTCAGGAGCATGTCGCCACCTAGTGGTCAAGCTCACAGAGACGATAAAGGACCTACTACAACTGCCAGTGCAGGGAGAGCTCCCTTCGCTCAAGGAGCTGACGCCTGAGTTCGGAACTGCAGGTCAAGGGCTCTCGTCCCAGCTGCCATGGGGACAGGGGGGCTCAGTGGGAGGGGTGACCTGGGCCACTTTAACCAGCGCTGTGCCTCACTTTCCCATCCAGCCCAGCCCTTGTTATCTCTCAAGCCAGGCCCCA
>NW_020667025.1:0-1457 GCF_002925995.2 Terrapene triunguis | reverse complement strand
CGAGGAGCCCCAGGAGCTGGGCCTGGCCGTGAGCAGCGACCCCAGCTACCCCGTCAGCACCTCCAGCCCACGGTAACGCCCCCGGGGCCCGTCTGTCTGTCTGTCTGTGCTCGGCTCCCCAGGCTGGCCGGCCGTCTGTCCGACCATCCATCTCTCGGCTCCCGGTCGTCTGTCTATCCATCCCCTGGCTCCCTGGGTTGGTCGGTCTGTCCGTCGGTCTGTCCATTGGCTCCCAGGGTCGGTCTGTCCATCCATCCCTTGGCTCCCTGGGTTGGTTGGTCTGTCCATTGGCTCCCAGGGTCAGTCTGTCCATTGGCTCCCAGGGTCGGTCTGTCCATCCATCCATCCTTTGGCTCCTTGGGTCGGTCTGTCTGTCCGTCCCTCCTTGCCCCAGAGCATCCGTCTGTCCCTCTTCAGCTCCCAGCTTCCATCCATCTGTCCCTTGCCCATCCCCGTCCGACCCGCCCCCACCGATGCTGACCCCGCCTCTCGCACAGGCTGCAGCTGGGCAGGAACCAGACGGCGACGGGCGTCATCTCGCTGCGGGTGCCCGGCAGCGCCACCCCTGGGTCGTCCGTCACCGTCACCCTCCGCGCCGACCCCCTTTCCCCGGCCGGGGACGCCAACTTCGCCTTCATCCAGCTCCTGGTGATGCCCCGGCCGCTGGTGAGTCCGGGGCGCACGGTCAGCTGTGGCCAGCAGATGGCACCAGGGCACTAGCTCTGCAATGGCTCTTGGCTGTTCAACAAAAAAACCAGGGAAATGAAATGTCCTGCAGCAAACTTCCTGAGCTGCTGAAATTAAAATGCAACGGCCCAAACTTTGGGAGTCTTTTAGAAAACTCTGTGACAGGTTGGATCACAGAAACCCCCTGGGAGCTGCCAACTGATGTGCCAAGACTACTTCTGCCCCTGCTTTCCCTGCCAGCTTGGGACTCCAGCACCCTGATTTGCTGAGCCAGACACGCCCGTCTGCTCCAACACAGACCCAGGGTCTGAACCATGTGCCCCAAAGCTGCAAGTTTACCTGAAAACAGCTCACAGAAGTGTTCTTGTCTTCAACACTCAGATGCCCAACTCCCAATGGGGTCCAAACCCCAAATCAATCAGCTTATACAGGGTAAACTCATCAATTGTTCGCCCTCTATAACACTGATAGAGAGATATGCACAGCTGTTTGCCCACCCAGGTATTAACACATAGTCTGAGTTAATTAATAAGTAAAAAGTGATTTTATTAAATACAGACAGTAGGATTTAAGTGGTTCCAAGTAGTGACAGACAGAACAAAGTGAGTCACCAAGTAAAATCAAATAAAACACGCAAGTCTAAGCTTAATACAGCAATAAAACTGAATACAGATAAAATCTCACCCTCAGATGTTCCAATAAGCTTCTTTCACAGACTGGACCCCTTCCTAGTCTGGGCACAATCCTTCCCCTGGTCCAACCCTTGTTCC
>NW_020667024.1:0-3374 GCF_002925995.2 Terrapene triunguis | reverse complement strand
GGGAGTGGATGGGTCATTACACAAAGTAAACACTATTCCCCCATGCTGATTTTTCCTCTACTGTTACTCACACCTTTTTGTCAACTGTTGGAAATGGGCCACCCTGATTATCACTACAAAAGTTCTTTTTTTTCTCCTGCTGATAATAGCCACCTTAATTGATTAATCTCATTACAGTTGGTATGGCAATACACATTTTTCATGTTCTCTGGGTATATATACCTTCCTACTGTATTTTCAACTGCAAGCATCCGATGAAGTGGGTTTTAGCCCATGAAGACTTATGCCCAAATAAATTCGTTAGTCTCTAAGGTGCCACAAGGATTCCTCGTTCTTTTTGCTGATACAGACTAACGCGGCTACCACTCTGAAATGTGAATATGAGACACTACATGCACTACTGGAGGCTGTTCTCATGGGCGAAGCAGATTGGTCGCTCTTTGCACACTGAAAAATGACATTTTCATTATTCAAATAAATGAATTATGGAGAACTGACCCTACTAATGCCAATTCCATATTTTATGGGGCTCCCTGCTCAATAATTCCTACACATCATGGTGTGGGAAACCTTACTAAGTGTGGATACTGGTTATCCATCATTGTTGCTTAGGCTTTTTCTATACTGCCATGTTTTTTCCACAAATAAGCAGCTTTTGTCAAAGAAACAGTGGCGGTGTACACATTGCAAAGGCACTTTCAGCGACGGAACTCCTCAGTTTCAGTGACATAATATAACCACCTTGACAAGAGTTTTACGCAAAAGCTTGGTCGGCAAAGTGCCAGTGTAGACACTTTTTTATCATTGTAATTGGCCTCCGGAAGGCGTCCCACATTGCCCATCCTGAGTGCTCTGGTGAACAGTTTCAACTCCTCTCCCCTGCATCAAGGTAAACACTTTCTGCCCATCCCCCTTTAAAGGCTCTGGAATATTGAAATTCCTCTTCCTGTTTGCTCGGTGTGGAGTGCTCACATCACAGCTTCCCAGGTGGCCATGGCAGCTCCACGCTTGGGACACTGCGGAGGTTCAGGATCCGCTCAGTATTTGGGGAGAGGAGGCTGTGCCGTCCCAGCTGCGCTCCGGCCATAGGAATGTCAATAGCAAAGGGCAGATTTCGTGCAGCGTGTGGGAAAAGAGCTATGATCAGGACACACTGCAGTGCACAGCAGAGGTGAAGGAGCTGCGGCACATGTACCAGAGGGCAAGGGAGGCAAACAGTATCTCCAGTGCTGTGCCACAGACCTGCTGTTTTTATAGGAAGTTGGATGCTATCCTCAACAGTGACTCCATTTCAACTGCCAACAGCCCCGTGGGTACTTCGGTGGGGGTATTCCTGTCAGTGTACGTAATCTACCTCTCTGAGAGGCGGTAGCTAGGTCAATGAAAATTCTTCGGTAGACCTCATGCGGTACATACCAGGTTTAGGTTGATAGAGCTACATCTCTCAGGGGTGTGGGTTTTTTTTTTTTTTTTTTTTTTTTTTTTGCTATAGCAAAAAAGAGCCAATACAATTTTAATTTGCATTAGCAGAGGCATAGCATGCAAGTCACGGGAAGGGATAGTAGAACTTTTCTTGGTGCTGGTTAGACCTCAGCTGGAGTTTTGTGTCCAGTTTGGGTCTCCAATATATAGGAAGGATGAAGAGAAACTGAAAAGGATCCAGATGAGAGTGACAAAGACGATCCACAGGATGGAATGCAAGCCATACAAGCAAAGGCTGAAGGAAAAGAGTAAGTTTAGTTTGGAAAAGGGAGGATTAAGAGGGGACATGCCAGCAGTTAACTTTAAAGGTTGCCATTAAAAATATGGAGGAACGTTGCCATACAGATCAAGAGGCAAGGGGTTCAAACTACAGCACAGCAGATTTAGATTTAATCTCAGACAAACGTCTCAAATGTAAGAACAGGAGAACAATGGAACAGACGCCCAGGCAGGTTGTGAAAGTCCTTCATTGGACATTTTCAACAGGAGGCTGGATAGTCATCTGTCTGGGGTGGTTTAGACACAACAAATCCTGCATCTTGGCAGGGGGTTAAACTAGCTGATCCTTGCAGCCCCTTCTAACCCTGTCGCTCTTTGATTCCATTATACAAAATCCTAGTGTAGACCATGTCTTACCCAAACACAAGTTATGGAGCTCAGTACTGGGGTAACTGGGTGAAATGTAATGGCCTGTGTTATACAGGAGGTCAGACTGGATGATCTGATGGTCCCTTCTGATTTTGAACCCGATGAATCTATCGATATAGAAAGTAGTTCAGGCATTATATTTATTCTGTCTCATAACACACTAAAAAGGGAACATTCAATTACATTAAAACTCTGAACATATACAATTGATAAAAGAAAACTGTTTATATAATCCATATTTGGCCTGTGGAACTCCTTGCCACAGATATTATTGGAGCAAAGAGCTTA
This sequence comes from Terrapene triunguis, assembly GCF_002925995.2. Taxonomy (NCBI): domain Eukaryota; kingdom Metazoa; phylum Chordata; order Testudines; family Emydidae; genus Terrapene; species Terrapene triunguis. The sequence goes on along the minus strand of NW_020667024.1, from coordinate 956 downwards.
GCTGAATGGGATTCGCAACTGGATTGGCCATAGTTGGTGTTGCTGGGGGCACCACCCATAGTTAAGTCTGTCTGACACCTTCAATTACAAGACTTCATTTTCAGTTGCATATAAGTTTGCCAAACATTAATCTGAAATTTCCCACGCTGAGTGTCTACTTTTGTCTGAATTGCATTTTGAAAGTTTCAGGCATAACAGTTCAGCCGACTTCTAGCATGACGCTAGCGGAGAAGATGTCTTGCCCATGTTGAAAAATTCTAACATTTCTGCTAGTGAGGAGACCTAGCACCTCCATGCTTTTCAGCAGATAAAGTCTGGTAACAGCCAAAGTCCTAAATTGCAAGAGGAGGAGGTGACAGTGTCTATGCATTAACACACAGCTGGGTCCCGAGGTTTTACTCAGTTCTTACTCCAGACTGGATGTTTTTCTGGATGATCTGCTTGAGGGCTTGTCTACACTTAAAACACGACAGCGGGGCTGCCATAGTGCTTCATGGGGGCCTGAGCAAACTACAGCCGACAGCCTCCCAATCTGGCCTTGTCCTGGATGTCTACTAACAAGTTTCATCCTGAAGGATCCATTGTGCCACTGAAATGCAGCCACCTTAGGGCTGGAGCCCATCACCAAGGGGCACAGCAAAGAGGGGCATTTTGGCCCAGAATATTACAGCAAATTCAGCACCTTTGGCAAGGGCCCCGGGGTGTCTAGTGGCTGTGCGGAACGGAAGTGAAAACAGACCTTTTCTCTATCCCATCATGCATACGTCGCACTTGGTTTGTCGAACAGAAAGAGATGGGTACCTGTGATTTCTGAGATGGAAGCCTCTTCGCTGGGAAAATCTCTCAGGTAGCCGTGTCCCACACCTCTCTCACCCCAATATCTGAAGCAGCATCCCACGCTGAGAACTGACACAGGGATGTGCACTGTTTATAATATAGCTCTGTGCAATCCCAGT
>NW_020667023.1:0-3147 GCF_002925995.2 Terrapene triunguis | reverse complement strand
GGGTCCTCCTGACACTTTCGGACCCCTGGGAGGAATGACCAGCTCCCGGCAATGACTGTATTTCCTCACCCAGGAACTGAGGGCCTGGCTGTTGTGAGGTGATATTGGGGATTGGGGGGACTCAGCTCTGGAGCCCCATTCCATGCACACAAGGGCCATGCAACTTCCGGTCAGGGGGGGTGAGTATCTGGGGAGGGGTCGTGTACTAGGGATCCATTGGGCTGGGCCACCCGCCGAAGAGGGAAGATATCCCAGGGCGCTGGGAGGGATTTGGGGGAAGCCCCTTTCCCTTCCGAGCAGTGACCGGCTACATTGAAATGATCCATGACACTAGGAACGTGATCTGAGCAAGCCTGGCTCGTGCTTTGGACCAGGTCTGGGGCCCGCCTGTGGGTGGAGGTTGGAGAAGCTGGGGGGCGGGGGGGAGTCTGAGGATAGAGTTAAAGTTTTGCAGTGGAGCCTCCCTGACATTAGTGGGCCGAGAGCGGCGTGTCTGGGAGTTTTTCTTTAGGGCGGAATCAGGAAGCACTGAAGGGAGATTACTATTCACGAATGATATTCATATTCGTGTTCACATTCCTATTTCTACTCAGACTCCACTTCCCTTTTACACTCGGATTGTAAACTCAGTGGGGTAGAGAGAGGTCTTATGGTCTGTGTTTGTCCTGTGCCTAGGACAATGGGATCCTAACCTATGATTGGAGACCCTAGGCGCTAGGACCACAACCACCGCCCACTCAACCACCACCAATAATTAATAATAAATTGTAGATGGTAACTTTCTCCTTTTTATGCTTAAAGATCTGTTGTGTCATGAAGGCTGAGGGTTTTAAAAATCCCATGCTCATGATGGAATACTGAGGGACAATAATAATATTTCCTTTCCCACCTGTATTCCTCTATCTATTACTTTCACACTGACACTCGTATTTCCGTTCTCATCACATTCGGACTCACTCCTGTTGCCATTAATATTCCCACACCCATTCACACATGTCCTTAACAAGCGACCCTGGGGTCAAATCACAGTCTGGGCTGGATTGGTTTTTGAAGCAGAGAGAGCTGCCTCGATCCATTAGTTTTCTCTCAGAATCGCTGCCCTGTATGTTACAGTGCGACTGAGTGTAGCTGAAGGGAGACGCCAATGAACCGAGCTGCACAGACACTATGTAGCAATGGGCAATCGGGAATCTTGGCTGTGAATTAGAGACGTAAAACCTGACTTTATTCCTGTCCTGGTGGCACTTTCCGTCCTGTGCCCAGTGGGGTATTTTTTTTATGGATCAGCAGCCCCTATGTGGCTCATGGGGTAAATACCTTCCCACGGCCTGATAGAGAGTGTTTTGGGGTCAGTGCAGGACATCCCTTGTTCTTCATGGCCTTCGGATCAGACTGTTGGAGACAAGGGCATTTGGAAGGAGCGCGGGGGCGGTGTATGTGACACTCTGTCTGAGTCCGAGATACAATTAAGACGAGTTTGTTTAGAATAATGGGAGTCCTGACATTTAAAATTGAGGTGGTGCCTAATTTAGGGTGGGACTTTCACAAAAGGCTGAGGGCAGCACTGCGCCTATTTTAGTGGGAGCCCCGTTCTCTGTCCTTCTTGCCCCCGACCTCTCTCCAGCCTGGCACAGCATCTCCCTCTGCATCAGCCTGACTCTGAATGAGTCCAGTGACCTCTATCATAGAGCCATTAGTCATGTGACTGTCCCCAATGCCCTGAGCATTGGCCTGCTAAACCCAGGGTTGTGAGTTCAATCCTTGAGGGGGCCATTTAGGGATCTGGGGCAAAGATCTGTCTGGGGATTGGTCCTGCTTTGAGCAGGGTGTTGGACTAGATACCTCCTGAGGTCCCTTCCAACCCTGAGATTCTATATTCTATTCTATATACATCAAGGGCTGAGGGGCGGGGTCTGTTATCTCCATGGTGACTCTGTGACATTGTGGAACTTTATTGTGGGTCAGGATGTCTCAGCTCCACCCACTGACACCAGCGGAGAGGCCGGGCTGTGATTTCCACATGTCAGTTGGGTGAAAACAATCCACGAGCCGCTTTGGAAAGTCCCGGCGGTGACACATTTCCAGGCTCAGCCAATGGGGTTTATTCAGGCGCTGGGTGATCTCTGCCCCACAGCCCCGCCCAGACTCTGAATGGGCCATTTGCATATCCCAGCCTCCATCTCTCTGTGCCTCAGTCTCCCTCTCTGAACTAGGGGCTGGGATAGTTCCCGGGCTCCCAGCGGCGTTGTGGGGATAAAGGCAATAACCACTTGTGAAGGGCAGAGACACCACGGTGAGGGGCCCCACATCGGTTATAATAAACTAATCACCTCCGCTGCATTAATGCGATAAACGTCCCAGTTTGCTGAAAGGGCCAGAGCCTCCCTGGTGTAAATCCGGAGTAACTCATGTCTAGCGGAAGCAGTTGCGGTGACTTTACACTAGCGGAGGATTTGGCCCCAGGAGCAATTCGCTCCATCCGTTGGGTCTGATGCAAACCCCAATGCGCTTGTCCCCTTTACACTGACAGACGCTGTCCTGTGAGTCTGACACCAAGACGGGCCCTGGGAGAGCCAACGTGCCAGGTCTGCGAGGGGAGATCGACTCAGAACAGGACTCACTCCGGATTGGGGTTCACAGATGAAGCGAGGGATCTCTGCACCCAGCGGGGCTCTGGGCAGGAAAGGGAGACACATGGCCCGGGAACAAAAGGGTTAAAACTGATGGGAGGTTTGTGTTACATTCACCTGGTTGCCAGATCTCCTGTCGGAGCCCGAAGTGGTGTGTGTGTCACTGCTGCCCCCGCGCGGCTGCCGGGAGAAGGGCGATTCCGCAGCCTGGGTTTTTGTATGATCACAAATCGGTTTCGTTTCACTGTGTGTGCCTCGCACAGTAGTAGCGGGCGGTGTCCTCGGGCTTCAGGCCGGTCATTTGCAGATACAGCTCACTCTTGGAATTATCCCTGGAGATGGTGAATCGGCCTTTCACTGAATCAGGGTAATATGCAGTACCTCCACTGCTGCTTATATAAGCGACCCATTCCAGTCCCTTGCCAGGAGCCTGTCGGACCCAGTTCATATCGTAGCTGCTGAAGGTGAAGCCGGAGGCTTTGCAGGAGAGGCGGAGAGAGTCTCCGGGCTTTTTCAC
>NW_020667022.1:0-1144 GCF_002925995.2 Terrapene triunguis | reverse complement strand
TTATCTCGCTGTGTTATCCTCAGGAGAGTGATATCGTTCATGGTAACTTGGTTGAAATATGGGAATTTAATTAAGGGGACAGAGGTGGCCATTCCTACTGGGCTGTTTGCCTGTGGCTAAAAAGAAATCCTTCTCTGCAGTTATCCAAGTGAGGGTGGGGGGAGAATTGGCGCTGAGCTTTTTGTGTTTGGCTAGCAGGGATCTTCCCTGATACCAGCCACACAGTGGGGGGAGGGATAAAGCGATCATCCCAGAGAATTGGATGTGGGGGGGGGTGGTTAGTTTGTTTTCTGCTACTGCACGTTAACAGGAAAACCACAGCATTCAACGGGCTTTGCTTGGTATGTGGGGAAGGAGGGTGCTGCTTTTCTGAAGGCTGCAGAAGCCGAAAGACAATGGCTTACCATGGACACATGCAAGCCGAATTCTGTTGCCCGGACCTGCATCTGTGATCTCTAACACCAAAGCCGCAGGCACTCAATATTAAGATGCAAAATGCAACCTTGTACTAAAATCATATGTGCTATGTAATGTGAATAGTGTTGTTCACCGTGAAAGAGTATAAGCATTGTTCTGTAAAATGTATCTTTTAAAATACTTCTCTCCCTTTTTTCCCTCCCTCCAGCAGTTGCAAATTTTTTAAGCCTCCCTCCTCCATTCTGAAGGCTATCTCAGATAAGGCGCCGGAAAAAAAAGGACGAGAGACTAAATGTTCTCAGAAATCATGGAATAGACCCGCAATGAAAGAGCTCATCTGAATGAGTGGAAGGACACGGTATCAAAGTACAGGAAAGATGCCAGTGAATGTGACGAAAGGAGGGACCAACGTGAGGACATGAGGGACCAACGTGAGGACAGAAGGGACCAACGTGAGGAGAGGAGAGACGCTTGAGATGAGAGGTGGCGGCAGAAAGATCAGAGGAGGCAGGATGCAGTGCTGGGGATGCTGCGTGAGCAAAGGGACATGCTCCAGCATCTGGTGGAGCTTCAGAAACGGCAGCAGGATCACAGAGTGCCGCTGCAGCCCCTGTATAACCACCCTCCCCCCTCACCATGTTCCATAGCCTGCTCACGCAGACGTGTAAGAACGCGGGGGCGGGGGGGAGGCTCCGTGCACCCTCCCGTTCCACCCCAGTGGACAGCC
>NW_020667021.1:0-1299 GCF_002925995.2 Terrapene triunguis | reverse complement strand
GTACCTTTCTATTTCCTCAGGAACACCCTCTAAAAACTGCTCCATTTGCAATAGGAAGGGCAACTCTTCCGTAGATTTAACATTTGCTCCTGATATCCAGGCATCCCAATTTTTCCCAATGTGGTAGGCATGTCGGGTAAATGACACATCGGGTTTCCACCTTAGGGCTCTGAACCGCCGACGGGCATGCTCAGATGTTAGCCCCATTCTGATTCTGGCCTTGTTTTTAAAAAGTTCATAACTGTTCATGTGTTTCTTAGGCATTTCAGCCGCCACCTCTGCTAAGGGTCCACTGAGCTGCGGCCTCAGCTCTACCATGTACTGGGTTGGAGGGATGTTGTATCCAAGGCAGGCCTTTTCAAAATTTTCTAAGAAGGCCTCAGTATCATCGCCTGTCTTGTAGGTAGGGAATTTCCTGGGATGGGAAGTGGTACCTGGAGAGGAGTTGTTAGGATGGTCTGATGCATCCTGCCTAGTCCTTGCTGCTTCCAGTTCCATCTCTTTTTCTTTCAGCTCCATCTTTCTTTTATGGGCCCCCTCTTTGGCTTTCTCTTCTCTGTCTCTTAGCTTTATCTTCTTTGGTAGTCATTTTCCTGGTTTTCTTGTGCTGGGTCACACCCCTTTGCAGTTGACTGAAACTGGGATGTACTTAGCTCTGGCTGCTGCTGAGTTAACAGAGACTTTCTAACAAGCTACTCCCGAGGATGTAAAAAGAAAAAAAAAAACAATTCAACTTGTAAATTATCTTTACCAGTCAGTCAAAGTTTGCTCCCTTTGAACCCTTCTCTTAACAAAGGACCTCGTTAAAAAAAACTTAACACCTCTGCCTTCAGGCAAGGAGAGATAAGATATGCATCTACCTTCAGCTCTGCTCTCCAAGCAGCTAGAAGGAAAAAAAAATCTCTTACTGGCTTTGGGGTTTAAACGATCTCCACCGCTGTGCCACCATGTCAAGGCTGTATCCCCACTTTGAACCTTAGGGTACAAATGTAGGGGCCTGCATGAAAACTTCTAAGCTTATCTACCAGCTTAGCTTTGGTCCGCTGCCACCATCACAAGAATTTCCTCCCTGGGAAGCCTTGAGAAACCTTTCACCAATTCCCTGGTGAACACAGATCCAAACCCCCTTGGATCTTAAAACAAGGAGAAATCAATCTGGTTCTTAAAAAAGAAGGCTTTTAATTAAAGAAAAAGGTAAAAATCATCTCTGTAAAATCAGTATGGAAAATACTTTACAGGGTAATCAAACCTAAAGAGCTCAGAGGACCCCCCTCTGTCTTAGGTTCAAAGTACAGCAAA
>NW_020667020.1:0-1403 GCF_002925995.2 Terrapene triunguis | reverse complement strand
TAACCATGAGCCCTGCTCCTAGTGATCCCATCCTTTACGGTGAATGCCATCCGAAGAAGTGGGTTGTAGCCCACGAAAGCTTATGCTCTAATAAATTTGTTAGTCTCTAAGGTGCCACAAGTACTCCTGTTCTTTCTCCACAAATGTTTGTTCCGGGGCATAATATTTTGTGGTTTGCCTGAGGCTGAGCCACCATGTCCTGATACTTTGCAAATGTTTGTGTTTAGATTAGCATTTACAGTCACTTAGCAAGCAATTGGCAATCAAGTATAACAAGAGGACATATGCTAGTCCAGACTATGATAACACTGGTCTACAATTTTTGAGAAGTCGTCTGCTTCAGAGATAAAATGTGCTATTTATTATGTATTTTGATGTGCTGAATTCAAATATGACAATTAAAACAACTGATTGGCTACTGTTTCTAAGATATTTAAGTTTTTACATTTTATATCTATGTATATTGTGTAGATAGTAGAGTTTTAATCAGAAATTGTAAACCTAGGTCTTTTCATGTGTTTATGGTTGCTTTACATGATAATATTTCACCTGTCCTGTTTATGTAACACTTTAAAAATCAGCAAAAGGGTTATATAAATAAAATGTATTATGAAACAAAAGGCAAAAAACTATTCTGTACATAGTTTAGTCCTATTCAGTGTCTACTCGGTGCTTCTTGGCTTGTCTCTTGTATTCGTTAAATGGAGCATCTCTTGTCACTGTCCAGCAATAGTCTGCAAGCATTGATGGGCTCCATTTGCCCTGATAGCATTTCTCCATGGAGTGGCCAATCTTTCTTGATGTAGTGGGAATCTCTTGCACGACTATCCCATTCGCAGAGAAAACAGCAGTACTTTGTGTATCCAGTCTCCAGACCAAGCAAGAGAGCAACAACCTTCAAATCGCCACAAAGCTGCCACTGATGTTGGTCATAGTTTATGCACCTCAAAAGTTGTTTCATGTTGTCATAGGTTTCCTTCATATGGACTGCATGACCAACTGGAATTGATGGCAAAACATTGCCATTATACAGTAAAACAGCTTTAAGACTCGTCTTTGATGAATCAATGAACAGTCTCCACTCATCTGGATCGTGAACGATGTTGAGGGCTGCCATCACACCATCGATGTTGTTGCAGGCTACAAGATCACCTTCCATGAAGAAGAATGGGACAAGATCCTTTTGACGGTCATGGAACATGGAAACCCTAACATCACCTGTCAGGAGATTCCACTGCTGTAGTCTGGAGCCCAACAGCTCTGCCTTACTCTAGTTCCAAATCCCTGACAAGGTCATTCAGTTCACCTTGTGTTATGAGATGTGGTTCAGAGGAGGAGGATGGGAGAAAATGTGGGTCCTGTGACATTGATGGTTCAGGACCAGAAGTTTCATCCTCTTCCTC
>NW_020667019.1:0-10385 GCF_002925995.2 Terrapene triunguis | reverse complement strand
CAATCCATATACCAGGTTGTTATATAACATGCACATGGATTTTAACCCTTCATAATGCCAGTATGAACTGTTAAGTGGAAGATATAGCTTCTGGGCCAATTCCTACTGCCCTTACTCAGGCAAAACTCCCATTGATATTGGGTTTTATTTTATTCAGAGAATTTGGTTACACTGTGTGGAAGAAAACACAGTCTTCACTCTTAGGTTTGTTAGCAACAAGTCAGAGACAGTTTATTCTCAAGCAATTGCAAGGGGGAGAGCACACACGGACAGGGATTCCCCCTACCTAGGCAGGTCTCTGCCAGAAAACAATTAGGGCAAGCATTTATACCTTTTGTTAGATACAGTAATGATCAACAACTGCGTCTTGTTTATACATATTCTTTCCTGATATCTTAGTTTTCTCAGCAGTTCCTGCTACAGTCTGTGTTCCATTCTTATCTAACCCAAGGTCGAAAAACAGTATCTCTTACAGTTTTCTTTCCCGCTCGCTTCGCACTCACCCAGGCCTTGCCTTAAAGTCTCGCGTTATTAGAGCTAGTCTTAGCCTGACTCTTGCTCTCTTCCTAGAACCTAAGATATCTGCATTCAAATTCCCTTTGTCCCGTTCTCTACTTCCACACTCCCCCGTTTTGTGCTTCCAGCACAACTATCAGTCTTAAACCTCCATTTTCATTAAATCTTGTATTTCTGATTCTGGATCAAATGGCTCAGCCTTCTGATGCAATGACAATGCATGGTTAGTATGAACATAAAAGGTGTTATTATTATTATGCCCTTTACAACAACAACAACAACATAATCCTAAACTAAACAATAGCAATAAAAGCATTAATATTCCCATTGTAATGGGGTTGTTGTATAGACTTAGTCACAAAACACAATACATCATAATTAGTACTTAAAATAGACACTCTATAGGCTGTATGAAAGGCATACTTTTCAATTTGATATATATTTTGGAACACTTGAATTTGCCCTTGTAATGCAGAGATTTCCCGGACCTCTGGTAGGAGTGAAAGCAAATTTTGGAACCGGTCAGGTACTAAGGCAGTCCAATTAAAGGGTTTCTAAACCCTAAGGGCTGATTGCAGGATTTTATCCGCAGGCCAATAAATAATATAATTATCTGCAGCAGTGGTGAGATTAAAATGTATGTCTTGTAAAGTGGTGGTCTTAACACACAGCTGTCATTAGCTTGGAAAAGCAGGTGTCCTGTCAGGGTAGTTCCTAGTCCCATACTCTCCCAACGAATGTTGTCATGAACAGTGACAACTTTCCCTGGCTTCAGTTTACGTACACACTGAAGCTGTGGGGGTTCTAACGGCCACAGTGCCCATTAACTCCCTATCCCTATCCAAATGTTAGGTGTTATTCCAGGAGCACTGACTATAAATTGGTTAGGCATACCAAGTAGTTTAATTTCACAAATGTCTTGGTGAATTTTCTGGGTGGAAGTGCAGACGTTCACAGTGGACCGGTTGGGGGTGTGTGAATGTCTGCACTTCCACCCAGAAAATCTCCAAGTATGTCTCCATGGCCACAGATGAGATGATACTCCTGAAGTATCTGTAAGGGCAGTGGGCCAAGCCTAATGCTCAAGATCACTCTGAATGGCCATGAGTTTCTGAATTTCTGAAAAAGCCAGATCCCCCTGCAATGCCTTCCCAGCCACAGTGATATTTAGTATCATTATCATCAGAAGTTTCTGCGTCATTGAACTGAGGGTGGAGATAACATGTAATTCACCAACTCCACGCTGCACCTGGATTAACTGTGCTCCAGTAATAAGACCTGTGTGTTTTTCCAACTGTCCTAATTTCTCTTCATGTTGTTGGCTTTTATAAATATTCCAAATTGCAGCTGCACTATTGGCACCATCCCATAGATGTCCAGCCAAGTCCCTCTTCTTTCTAGAGGAAAGCCAGGCCCTTTGCTGTGCTAACCTAATGGCAGCCCCTTTTGAGCAGCGGCACAGGAGCCGACAAACAGGGATGCTAACAGGGGAGTTTGAGTGGGAGTTTACAGGGGGAGGTGGAAGGGGAGGCAGGAGGGCGTGGTGCCCCGTGTGCTGTGTTTCCCCAGGTGTGGAGGGCACAGGGAGCAGGCGGGCTCAGACAACAGCAGCCATGAGCCAAGCAGCAGGGGACACAATACAGATGATTGCATGTGGCAGCTGCGGTATGTACATGGTCCTAGCAGGGGGGCCTGAACAGAGGTATGTGTGCAGGAAGTGCCGCCTAATAGAGCTGCTGGAAGAAAAGATCTGAGGTTTGGAGATGCAGGTAGATACCCTGGTAGAGTTTAGAAGGGAGTTTGTGCAGCTGATGGAGCAAAGGCAAGGAGTGGCTGAAGGGGAATGCTCAGGGGTACAGGTGGAAGCAGGGGCAAAGGCCTGTGAGGGGGGAATGCCAGGGGGAGAACAAGGGCAGTGGAAGCATGTGACTGTGAGAAGCAGGCCAAGGAAAAGGAGGGCCAGTGAAGGGGAAATAGAGCTTAAGAACAGGTTTGGGTGTTTGGAAAATGAGGAAGGGGTGCAGCAGGTGGTAACTGAAGGGGGGAGGGTGAGGAAAAAGAGAAGAGCAGATAGTCCCATAGAAAGAGGGGAGGAGTTGATGGAGACAGCACCAAATCTGGGCCCCGGGAGGATACAGGATGGCATAAGGGGGATTATAAGGGAAAATAGGAATGAACAGGGGTTGCAACTAGAGGGAACAGGGGATAGATTAGTAGATCGCACTGTCACCAGGCAAAGGCAGGTTTACGTGATTGGGGACTCCTTACTGAGGAGGTTAGACAGGCCTGTGACCAGGGAAGACCCAGAGAACAGAAGGGTGTGCTGTCTACCGGGCACTAAGATACGGGATGTGGACCTGCGGCTGAAAAGGATCCTAAAAGGAGCAGGTAAGAACCCCTTGATCATCCTTCACGTAGGAACGAATGACACGGCTAGGTTCTTGCTGGAGAGAATCAAGGGAGATTATGCCAGGCTGGGGAAGACGCTTAAGGAAATCGAGGCTCAGATCATCTTCAGTGGGATTCTGCCTGTTCCTAGAGAAGGGCAGCAAAGGGGTGACAGGATTGTGATGATAAATAGTTGGCTAAGGGAGTGGTGCTATAAAGAGGGCTTTGGGATGTATGGCCACTGGGAGGCTTTCGGGGACAGAAAACTGTTCTCACGGGACGGACTTCACCTAAGTAGGGAAGGAAATAGATTTCTGGGAGGGAGGCTGGCTCATCTCATCAAAAGAGCTTTAAACTAGGAATTTGGGGGAGACAGTTGGGAGATGTCCAGTTAATCTCCACACCAGATTATAACATTGAGATGGAGGACGATGAGATAAGAACGGATATAGCCGGGGGGAAGAGATTGGACATAAGGAGGAGGGGGAGGTGGATACTAGACTAATAGGTCATACTGGCGGTAAGGTGTCCATACCAAATGGGATAACGAATGTGAGAGAGGCCAAATGGCATAAATTAAGATGTTTATACACCAATGCGAGAAGCCTAGGTAACAAAATGGAGGAATTGGAGCTCCTGGTCTGAGAAATGAAACCAGATATCGTAGGAATAACCGAAATGTGGTGGAACGGTAGTCATGACTGGAGTACAGGTATGGAAGGGTATGTGCTGTTTAGGAAAGACCGGAACAAAGGTAAAGGTGGGGGAGTAGCATTGTATGTCAATAATGAGGTAAACTGTAAAGAAATAATAAGTGATGGAATGGATAAGACGGAGTCTGTCTGGGCAATACTCACACTGAGTAAAAGAACTACTAGAGCCTCCCCTGGGATAGTGCTTGGGGTGTGCTATAGACCACCGGGATCTACCCTGGATATGGACAGAGAACTCTTTAATGTTTTTAGGGAAGTAAATACTAATAGGAACTGTGTAATCATGGGAGACTTTAACTTCCCGGATATAGATTGAGGAACAAATGCTAGTAACAATAATAGGGCTCACATTTTCCTAGACGTGATAGCTGATGAATTCCTTCATCAAGTAGTTGCTGAACCGACGAGGGGGGATGCCATTTTAGATTTGGTTTTGGTGAGTAGTGAGGACCTCGTTGAGGAAATGGTTGTAGGGGACAACCTTGGCTCGAGTGATCATGAGCTAATTCAGTTTAAACTAAATGGAAAGATTAACAGAATTAAATCGGAGACTAAGGTTTACGATTTCAAAAGGGCTAACTTTAATAAATTAAGGGGACTAGTTAGGGAAGTGGATTGGACTAACATATTTAGGGATCTAAAGGCAGAAGGCGCCTGGGATTATTTCAAGTTGAAGTTGCAGGAGCTGTCGGAGGCCTGTATCCCGAGAAAGGGAAAACTGTTCGTAGGCAGGAGATTTAGACCGAGCTGGATGAGCGAGCATCTCAGAGGGGTGATTAAGAAAAAACAGAAAGCGTACAGGGAGTGGAAGATGGGAGGGATCAGCAAAGAAACCTACCTTATTGAGGTCAGAGCATGTAGAGATGGAGTGAGAAAAGCCAAAAGCCGTGTAGAGTTGGACCTTGCAAGGGGAATTAAAACCAATAGTAAGAGGGTTTATAGCCAATAAATAGGAAGAAAACAAAGAAAGAAGTAGTGGGACCGCTTAAGACTGTAGATGGAATGGAGATTAAGGATAATCTAGGCATGGCACAATATCTAAATGAACATTTTGCATCAGTATTTAATGAGGCTAATGAAGGGCTGAGGAATAGTGGAAGCGAGACGGATGGGAATAAAGGAGGGGGGGTTGACATTACCGTATCCGAGGTAGAAGCCAAACTCGAACAGCTTAACGGGACTAAATCGGGCGGACAGGATGATCTTCATCTGAGAATATTAAAGGAACTGGCGCGAGAAATTGCAAGCCCGTTAGCGATAATTTTTAATGAATCTGTAAACTCGGGAGTGGTACCGTTTGACTGGAGAATAGCTAATGTAGTTCCTATTTTCGAGAAGGGGGAAAAAAGTGACCCGGGTAACTACAGGCTTGTTAGTTTAACATCTGTAATATGCAAGGTCTTGGAAAAAAATTTGAAGGAGAAAGTAGTTAAGGACTTTGAGGTCAATGCCAATTGGGACAAATTACAACACCGTTTTACGAAAGGTAGATCGTGCCAAACCAACCTGATCTCCTTCTTTGAGAAAGTAACAGATTTTTTAGATAAAGGAAATGCGGTGGATCTAATATACCTCGATTTCAGTAAAGCGTTTGATAAAGTACCGCATGAGGAATTATTGGTTAAATTGGAAAAGATGGGGATAGATATGAAAATCCAGAGGTGGATAAAGAACTGGTTAAAGGGGAGACTGCAGCGGGTCATACTGAAAGGTGAACTGTCAGGTTGGAGGGAGGTTACCAGTGGAGTTCCTCAAGGTTCAGTTTTGGGTCCGATTTTATTTAATCTATTTATTACTGACCTCGGAACCAAATGTAGGAGTGGGCTGATAAAGTTTGCGGATGACACAAAGTTGGGAGGTATTGCCAATTCGGAGAAGGATCGGGATATCCTGCAGGGAGATTTGGATGACCTTGTAAACTGGAGTAATAGTAATAGGATGAAATTTAATAGTGAGAAGTGTAAGGTTATGCATTTAGGGATGACTAACAAGAATTTTAGTTATAAGCTGGGGACGCATCAGTTGGAAGTAACGGAAGAGGAGAAGGACCTCAGAGTCCTGGTTGATCGCAGGATGACTATGAGTCGGCAATGTGACGTGGCCGTGAAAAAAGCTAATGCGGTCCTGGGATGCATTAGGTGAGGTATTTCTAGTAGGGATAAGGAGGTGCTGGTTCCGTTATACAAGGCACTGGTGAGACCTCTTTTGGAGTACTGTGTGCAGTTCTGGTCTCCCATGTTTAAAAAGGATGAAATCAAACTGGAACGGGTACAAAGAAGGGCCACTAGGATGATCCGAGGAATGGAAAATCTGTCGCATGAAAGGAGACTCGAGGAGCTCGGTTTGTTTACCTTAACCAAAAGAAGGCTGAGGGGGGATATGATTGCTCTCTTTAAATATATCAGAGGGATAAATACCAGGGAGGGAGAGGAATTATTTCAGCTCAGTACTAATGTGGACACGAGAACAAATGGATATACACTGGCCGTCGGGAAGTTTAGGCTTGAAATTAGACAAAGGTTTCTAACCATCAGGGGGGTGAAGTTTTGGAACAGCCTTCCGAGGGAAACAGTGGGGGCGAAAGACCTCTCTGGCTTTAAAATTAAGCTTGACAAGTTTATGGAGGGGATGGTTTGATGGGACAAAGTGATTTTAGTCAATAGGTCAATAACGTGTCATCGCTGGTAATTAGTAACAATGGTCAATGATGGGATATTAAAAGTTACTACAGAGAACTTTTTCCAGAGGGTCTGGCTAGAGAATCTTGCCCACATGCTCGGGGTTCAGCTGATCGCCATATTTGGGGTCGGGAAGGAATTTTCCTCCAGGGTAGATTGGCAGAGGCCCTGGAGGTTTTTCGCCTTCCTCAGCAGCATGGGGCAGGGGTCGCTTGCTGGAGGATTCTCTGCGATTTGAAGTCTTTAAATCATGATTTGGGGACTTCAACAGCTGAGTCAAGGGAGAGAATTATTCCAGGAGTGGGTGGGTCAGCTTTTGTGGCCCGCATCATGCGGGAGGTCAGACTAGATCATCATAATGGTCCCTTCTGACCTTAGAGTCTATGAGTCTATGATATGTAGAGGTGACCTCAAAACTGGATAAGGGTAGCGTGAATTTTATAGTCCCTAGTGCAGTATTAATTACAGTCCATTGATATTCTAACAATTTTTTTTGGTGAAGTACTATACCATATCTGTTGGCTAAACACTTCCATATACTTCCAAGAGGCATTAGCATTAATAGCATAGGAAGGGGTATATTGCAATATGGTTCAGGTTAAATTATTGGTTATTGGGATTATTTCAATGCAGGTAAAATTTCCAGTGGCAGAACAGACTCTTTGGGTATATGTTTGATTATTCACTAATTGGGTGACCAAATAACAATAAGGGCCTCTTTCATCTAACATACTGCAGACTCCAGGAACGGCCATCATATCTACCTCGCTATAGAAGCCATTAATCTCAATTTCCGATTCTTGGGGCTCATTTGTAGTGAGATCATATATTTCTATTTCCACTGAGCCATTTGTTTTCTACTCAATTGTTCACTCATATGACCTATTCTGAACCTTAAAATATAATTTTTCTGAACAAAATTTCAGTAAATGACTACGATGTTAAGGCCTTGGCCATTGGGTTTCATTAGAATATTCAGTATTGTTGGTATTTGGGTAAATTACAGGGGTGGTGGCAAAGGTGGAGGGGATGGTGGGGGTAATATTCGTGGCAGCAAGGCATCTTTGGTATTCGTCATTGGGAAGCCAATTAGGGAGGGCAGTACATTCTGATGGTACTTGTCCATAAGCACAAAGCCCAGACCCTGGAAGAAATCCACACTTCCACTCAACTCCACATTCCCAAGAACGGTCCCCGCAGTTCCCTCCCTGCCAATATATAATACTCCATTTCCTTCACCAGAGCCAGTTTTTAATGTCATTTGTTGTCAGGAATTCCTGGACCTCAGTGGTTTCAGCAGAGCAAGTGTTCCTTCTTCTCTCTTGGAACAGTCGTGGTTTAGCATTATACAGGGGAAAGGTTACTAGCACTTCACCCTGTAATGATTTGGTTCTTCTACAGAAATCCAAATGCATGGTAGTTCTGTCAGTGGACAAGGGAGAGGTTACTAGCACTTCACCTTGTCCTTTTCTCCTGCTGTCCAGAAGGAACAGCAGCACCAAAAGGAGAGATAAACCAATCATCAGTCGGAGAGTCAACGAGGCCTTTTTGCAGTGAGAAGCATGGGTCCAGGCAGTCAGTCCTTGGCACTTCACAGAGGTGTTGGTAGTTAACAGGACTTGGTATCTAGCATGGGGTTAGGGCAGTTTTTCACTGATGGACCTTTATGTAGACCCAGTCTCCTGGTTCCAGTGAGTGGCAGGGGTGATCAGGATCCTTGGGTAGTGCTTCTTTCACCCGTGTATAAACAGACCTGACACATTTCATTAGTGCCTCACAATAATTAAGCATTGTGTCATCCATTCAATGAATGTCCATCTGGGCAAGGGTCAGTGGAGACACTGCCAGAAGTTGCATTGGGCGCACTGTCAGGATCTTATAAGAGCTAAGTCCAGTCTTTCGATTGGGAGTGGCCCTCATATTCATCAATGCTAATGGGAGGGCATCTGGCCACTTTAAGTTTGTCTCGGCACAGATCTTGGCCAGTTTATTTTTCAAAATCCCATTTTGATGTTCCACTGTCCCAGCAGACTGCGGGTGATGGGGGCAGTGGAGGTTGTGTTGGATTTGCAAAGCTGCACATAACTCTTACAATCTCTCCAGCAAAATGCATTCCATGATCATTGTTGATACTCACAGGTATGCTAAATCATGGTACAAAATTCTTAAGCAAAAGTTTTACAACAGTCTTGGCATCTGCCGTTCTGCAAGGGAAGGCCTCAACCCAGTTTGAAAATACATCAACTAAAACTAACAAAAACTCATAAATACAACATTCAGACATTTGAATAAAATCAATCTGGATATTTCCAAAAGGTCCCTTAAAATCTCACATTATTAAAGTTAGTGTTAGCCTGACTCTTGCTCTCTTCCTAGAACCTAAGATATCTGTGTTCAAAGTCCCTTTATCCCTTTCTCTACTTCCACAACTGAAATACTTCAGAGATGTGATATTTGATTGAACATAACACAAAAATGGAAGGGATCCCGGAATATTTATCTTATTGATACTCAAATATATTGTGCCAGATTCTGATATGTTACACTGGTTGAAGGAGCTGAATGAGAAAGGCCTGAGTTGAAATGGAGAAAGGTCTCAGGTTTCATCTCCATGACAGCAGTATGTTCTGTTTCTAGTTTTTTTAAAGTATGAATATGATTTCTGATTACCAGGGGAGATATGTATTCTGTTACCTGCATACTTGTGAGTTCTGCTTCAATCTGAAATGAACGTGAGAAACAACAGACGTTGAATTCAAAGAGGCACATACTGCCGATTTTCCTCCTTTTGGCAGCAGAAATGTCCCGGGTTGAGTATAACTGAGGATGGCAGACATTGTATAGAAAAGAGAAATGGTACACACGCACTGTGGTTATTGTACACTTTTGGGGCCCATTTGTGGCTGTTATGGAGTCACCAGGTCCATTCCATTTGTCATTCACTCCTCAGTCTCAGTCAGATCACTAGCAAATATGTGTGGTGATACTGGCAGTGTGGGGAGCTGCATTGTCTCTACCTGGAGCTGCTGTCTTCCTGCCATGAGAGACATGAAAATGGGCTACAACAGCAAGGGATATAGGAGGGGAATACAAGAGAAAGCCCTGTTCCCTCCATATAACCTAGAGAGCAGTATGTTTAAAGGTGGAGCCTGGATGAGACAGAAAAAATATCATTGCACAAAGATAACCAAGGAATCAGAAGTTTGTATGATAATGTTGTACCTGTACTTATTGATATTTCAACTGGGTGACACCCTTCAAAGTCAAATTAACTCAGACCTGCCAGCTCTGTGGGATTTCAGACGACCTCTAATTTGCCAGGTGTATGGGATTTCCACATAATCCACAGGTTTTCAGATGTTTCTATATGGTAACCCCACTCTGACTGGATACCTGCCCAACTCCTTTGGCTTCAGCCAATCAGAGCTGCTGCACATACTGAGAGACAGCCTCTTTCCTCAGCAAATGAAGATGGCTTCTCCCTTCCTGTGATAAATGAGAGGGAGGATAGCTCCCTTTTGTGGACACCCAGCCAGTCAGTTAGCTATAGAATCCCTCTTGGCAGTTGTTCTCTACTTGCTTTACCTGTAAAGGGTTAACAAGCCCACAGGTAAAAGAAAAGGAGTGGGCACCTGACCAAAAGAGCCAATGGGAGGGCTGGAACTTTTTGACAGTAGGAGGGAGGGAGGTAGAAGTGTAGGCAAAGTGCTTGGAGGCCAAGGCAGGCCCTTTCAAAATTTTCTAAGAAGGCCTCTGTATCATCGCCTACCTTGTATGTGGCACCTTTGAGACTAACAGAAGTATTGGGAGCATAAGCTTTCGTGGGTAAGAACCTCACTTCTTCAGATGCAAGTAATGGAAATCTCCAGAGGCAGGTATAAATCAGTGTGGAGATAACGAGGTTAGTTCAATCAGAGAGGGTGAGGTGTTCTGCTAGCAGTTGAGGTGTGAACACCAAGGGAGGAGAAACTGCTTCTGTAGTTGGATAGCCATTCACAGTCTTTGTTTAATCCTGATCTGATGGTGTCAAATTTGCAAATGAACTGGAGCTCAGCAGTTTCTCTTTGGAGTCTGGTCCTGAAGTTTTTTT
>NW_020667018.1:0-1871 GCF_002925995.2 Terrapene triunguis | reverse complement strand
ATGTCCTGGGCGCTGGGGCTCGTGGTTTCTGACAGCTCTGTGCCACTCTCCGACTTCAGGCTCTCACGGCGGTGCCGTAGCCTCCTCGCCCGATTTCTCTGCATCTGCCTCAGGGAAAGGTGTATGATAAGCTGCGAGGTGTTGAGAACGGCCACAAGTGCAGCGATGGTCGCAGCGTGATCCATGATCGCAGTGCTGTGGCGTCCGCGCTGTCACTGACCAGAAAAGTGCGCGAACTGATTTCCCGCCGGCGCTTTCATGGAGGGAGGGAGGGCGTTAGTGACGGACGGATGACGACAAATTTTTTTTACCCAGAAGGCATTGGCGGCTCGACCCAGAATTCCGATGGGCAGCGGGGACTGCGGGAACTGTGGGATAGCTGCCCACAGTGCACCGCTTCCAATATCGACGCTCGCCCCGTTAGTGTGGACTCACAAAGTCGAATTACTGTCCTTAGTGTGTCCTTAGTGTGGACACACACGTTCGACTTTGCAATATCGATTCCACATATTCGATTTAAGTAAAATCGAACTACTCTCGTAGTGTAGACATACCCTAAGTGAGGTTAATGGGAGTTGGATCAGGCTGGGATGTCCCTACTTGCTTTTGGAGACTGGCACATATTGTAAAGAGCCATTATGTTTAGTACTTATAAAATGCTATTCCCTCACACTGGAAACCACAGATGCTGGATTTATTACACAAGTCAGTGTATTGCACAACCTCTAGAAGGCATTTTTAAAAAGACCTAGCGGGGAAAATAATCTACCTTTCTTGATTTATTAAATGAGTGACTTACAAAATAATTTAGTGTCTTTCTGCAATAGATTGTTTTAATTTTTCTGTCAAGTCTGAAAGTCATCTCAGGTTTTATCCTTTGAAGTTGCACATTAGCTCAACCAGCAGCTTCTCTCCAATTCTGATGCTGATTTATTTCTTGCCAAATGGAATGATGTTTTTCTCTTTAAAACTTGACATCTCCCTGGCTCTACACACTGAGATAGTTAGGAATGAAGTAGTAGAAATTAACTATAAGTAACAGGTCATTTCCGATAGACCCATTAGGATTCCTAATCTTTCCCTAGCTTCCAAGCACACGCACTCAATCTCCATTTTCCTGGCAGACCAGTTAAGATTAAGTGATACAATGTATTACTCCCTTCACTTCACTAGGATTTTGATAACAGTTAATGCTTAGTCACATTATTTCAGTTCCTATTTCATTATGCTGGTCGATCATCTAAAGTGTTAAACTAAACTTCACTCAAAAAATCCCAAATTAATGAAATGTTCCCTTAATCCAGTTGTTTTCCTTTCCCTATAAGGGCAATAAATTCTATCTAACAAAAAGCTTTCTTTTTAATTCTAGTTTAATAGACATCTGGAATTCTCAGTGTGGGCACGTCTGGGGTTCCACAAAATGAGAGAGTAGGGTGGAGTCACCCTTGCTGGAGACCTCACCAAATTTGAAATATTTGCTGGGCATAGAAGAATGTGTTTTGTATCTAGTGCTCTGCAAAGTCAGTGACCTGTTTTCATTTTTAGTTTATGCAGATTCAAACCTTGGAGTTTTGTGGTTGATATTGATCCAAACAGCTCCTCAAACTCACATTTAGTGAGATAGCTGTGTTTTGCTGGTTTTCAGGTTAAAATAATATGAAACCAAGGAATTTCACATACTTTCTACCCCAAACCATGAATTGACTCATCTTTGCTTTCTCTAACTTCAACCCAAGTTTCTTTAAAACTTAGGTTTCAGATTTTGTATGCAAGTTTTGTCTAGCTCTTACTGTAATCATGGAGTAAGGAAAATCCTATACTTAAGGTACAAGACTGATAGGGGATCTGGATTCTGAGTGAACTCCTGGCCC
>NW_020667017.1:0-4195 GCF_002925995.2 Terrapene triunguis | reverse complement strand
GAAGTGGGTATTCACCCACGAAAGCTTATGCTCCAATACATGTGTTAGTCTTAAAGGTGCCACAGGACTCTCTGTTGCTTTCTAATAGACTAACCAGCCATTCATCCCACTGTCCCATTGGGGCAGGGCTTAGCAGGGCTGAAGTAAGCCCTGTGAAGAGCTCCACTGCCTCTTCAGCCCTGTGAAGAGCTCCACTGCCACTCTGCAGTCTGAATGGGAAGTTATTTGGGTCACATTTGAAGACCAGGATTTAGCCCAGATTACAGTTTTAGGGTCGGTCCTGGGGCCGATTTTGTTCAACATCTTCTTTAATTATCTGGATGAAGGCATGGATTGAACCCTCAGCAAGTTCGCAGATGACACTAAGCTGGGGGGAGAGGTAGATACGCTGGAGGGTAGAGATAGGGTCCAGAGTGACCTAGACAAATTGGAGGATTGGGCCAAAAGAAATCTGAGTTCAGCAAGGACAAGTGCAGAGTCCTGCACATAGGACGGAAGAATCCCATGCAGCCAGGTTGGGAACCGACTGGCTAAGCAGCAGTTCTGCAGAAAAGGACCTGGGAATTACAGTGGATGAGAAGCTGGATATGAGTCAGCAGAGTGCCCTTGTTGCCAAAAAGGCTAACAGCATATTGGGCTGTATTAGTATGAGCATTGCCGGCAGATCGAGGGAAGTGATTATTCCCCTCTATTCAGCGCTGGTGAGGCCACATCTGGAGTATAGCGTCCAGTTTTGGGCCCCCCACTACAGAAAGGATGTGGACAAATTGGAGAGAGTCCAGTGGAGGGCAACAAAAATGATCAGGGTACTGGGGCACATGACTTACGAGGAAAGGCTGAGGGAACTGGGTTTGTTTAGTCTTCAGAAGAGAAGAGTGGGGGGCATTTGATAGCAGCCTTGAACTACCTGAATGGGGATTTCAAAGAGGATGGAGCTCGGCTGTTCTCAGTGGTGGCAGATGACAGAACAAGGAGCAATGGTCTTAAGTTGCAGTGGGGGAGGTCTAGGTTGGATATTAGGAAACACTATTTCACTAGGAGGGTGGGGAAGCACTGGAATGGGTTACTTAGGGAGGTGGTGGAATCTCCATCCTTAGAGGTTTTTAAGGCCCGGCTTGACAAAGCCCTGGCTGGGATGATTTAGTTGGGGTTGGTCCTGTTTTGAGCAGGGGGTTGGACTAGTTGGCCTCCTGAGGTCTTTTCTAACCCTAATCTTCTATGATTCTATGGTGATCAGCTCTGATAAGCATTACCTCCCTCGTGTCCCTCTTACCTCCAGTAGGCAGTTCTATTTCATTGAGGCAAATTCTCAAAACACTTCAGAGAATTCCCTCCCTCTGTCCTCTACAGAGTCCACATGTTTTTTCTCCCAAACATGGAATACTGTTTGGGAGAAACAGTCAAATTATTTACTTCTTTGCTTAATGTCATTACATTCTAACTTTGATTAATTAATTTTACTTCCTGTGGTCATTACAATCATGGTATTGGTTGTTCCATTACTGACTTTTATTGCAATGCCTGCTGTCCCACTGAAGCCTTTGATATACAGCTGGCATATTTCTCTGATTTGATAATCTTTAATTGCTTCTGTGACCCAGTGTGACTAGAGCAGCCCTCACTGGAAATGCCAAGATCAGGACAGGCTGCAAAAGGGAGAGCACATATTCCCCTAAGACTGGTAGGGAACACTAAAGTTAAACTCCCCAACCAGTCACAAACCATGCTTCTGACCCCCAACACTGGTTATCAGAGCAAAAAAGAAATCACACAACCCCCTTTACTGCATTCCAGTTCTCTGGCTCCCAATCAGCACCTAGGTCCAGTACAGGGAGAAGTTATTTAAAGAACTCTGCTCACATATTCAAAATGTTCTTCTGACCGCCAAAGAGTCAACCACGTTACCAGGTCAGTATAGTTTTGGATCTTACCCAAAATACCACGCTGCCAGCCAATCCTTTAGTGTCTAAAACTAAAGCTTTATTATAAAGGAAAAACAAGAAGAGAGATGTTAAATGGTAAAACAGTCACATACATACAAAGACTTCAAAGTCCATCTAGTTCCTAGCAGTATTGGTAAGTTTGCTGGCTTGAAAGTCCCTCTGGAACACCTCCACAGCTTGGATGGGTCATTAGTCCTTAGTTCAGAGCTTTGTTTGTAGAAACTCCAGAGGTAAGAAGCAGGAACGAAGACAAGAAGCTGAGTCATAAAGTGTAGTCCAACTGTACAATGAACCCATTGTACAGGATGTACCTTGATGGGCCATCAAGCAGACCTAGGACTGATGCCATTCTGTCTGGGGGATGTCACCCAGAGACACAGCACAAGTTTGGAAATACAGATATACCATACATATCTATAACTTATAATACAAAGGTGATACACACATATAAACAAGATTATCAGACTTGGCAAATTATAAAGTTTTTGCTGATACCTCACACAGCCTATCTGGCATGACGCATTGCAATTTTACAATATTGGTATCCATAATTCCATACAGTGTTACAGTTTCATCAGGCTCTTTACAATTTTCCATTTTTTCTAATAATTTTTTTATTATGCTGACACAGAATTGTGTCAGCCAGATTGCAAAGTTGGTATAAAGTTCTTGATCTATAACTACCCACTTACTTCTCATTAGTCAGCATGCAAGGATTTGCCCAGCACTCCTTACCTCTCTCTAAAAGTGAAAAGTTTCAAAAAGTTCAATGAATAGAAGATTGTTGGGGGTGGAATAGATCGGGACCAGGAGAAGAAGTCTGGAGATAAATGTGAGAAGCTAGGGACATATGCTTTTTTGTTAAAATTTTATGTTTGCTGTTGAAGAAAAAAATCCAGAATACTTAGTGTTGTTGTTTTAGTTAAATAAAACAATTTAAATGTCTGTCTGGTGATGTTCTCCTCCTAATACGGCCTGGCAAGAAAATCCTCCAAATATTAATGATTAACCTGTTGAACTGGAGGTAGTTCACCTCCCAATGAGTTCATACATATCTGCTTCAATTATCTTTGGTAAATGAAATAACCAAACAATCATTCATTTTCTGATATAGCTGTAAAACTCATCTGAAAAGTTTTCAAAATAAATCACTGTTTAAAAATGTATAGTGTGTACCTTCTAAAAATGAAATCTACATCTATCTCTGAGTTGTGAAGAATATGTATTAACAACCAACAAGAATGCACTTTTATGTAGAAAACCATGATTAAATAGAGTTTCCTGACTAGTGATTTAAATCATGATTTAAATCAAATCCACCCTGTCCGCTGTGCTCTTGCCCCTGGTCCCTTCATTCCCCCGGGGGGCCCACAGATATGTTTGGCGCTGGGCCCACAAAAAGTTAATCCGGGCCTGCTCCCGACTGCTTCCCACAGCCAACAGTTAACTTCCACCTCACACTCCCCAGTCCTTTGTTCCTGAGTTGGGGAGATGCGGCTCAGGCCCCCTGCTGAGAGGTAGGGAAATCCATTTCTCTCTGGGTTGTTGGTTGCTAGGTGTCCATGTCCAGGCAATTGGATTTCCCATTGTCTTCTCAAGAGCTCCACTTATGTGGGACTTAAGGCCCCAGACAGCTAGGAGCCATTCACACCTGAGTTTCTGATCATCTGCAGAGAACAAACAACCTTTTAACCCCCTAGGTAACACTGCAGCACATAGTGGAAACTGAAGCACACACCAGCTTCATTAAAAAATTACAGGAATTCCCACTTTCTCACACCTTTGTCTTGTGACTTAGCCCTCCAGCCAAGTCACGTTCAGTCCCACCCTTTCCAGGGTAAACCAGCATTCAAATCAACAGTAGTCCCATGACTGTATGTCAGGTCATCAGCCTGAATCAAGGCCTGATATTCCTTCTGGCCTTTGTGTCTGGCGTCTTCATGCTAGCCTTCTCAGTGAGGCAGTAGAAGAACCAAATCCCTCCCTCTACCATGGGCTCCAGCCCAGGGACCTTTTTGCAAGCAATTAACATCTGCCTCAGCCCTCTTACTTCTTCCTCAGCTACTTCCTATGTCAGCAGGGCCGGCTCCAGGCACCAGGCACCCAAGCTGGTGCTTGGGGCGGCACCTGGAGGGGGGCGGCGCGGCGCTCCGGCCGCCGGGGAGCGCGGGGCCACAGCCGGGCTCGCCGCCCTCCCCCCGGCGCTCTGGCTGCCCCCCCCGCCCTCGCCCCGGCCGCCGGCCGCTCTGGCC
>NW_020667016.1:0-1683 GCF_002925995.2 Terrapene triunguis | reverse complement strand
CCCTACCTGGACTCAGGTTGGGCGTGAGCAGAGCCCTCATGAAACCAAACACTTATCTCACTGACAGCAGCGTCTCCTCGGCTCCCAGATGGACGGCTTTTGCGTGGCATCAACAATGCTCAGAGTCTCGACACTCTCACTCGCTTTCCATCGCATGAGGGCGGTAGACTCTGACGCGTGACTTCATTTCCCTTGGTACTAAACCCAGCGGGAGGGGGGAAACCAAAAAAATTAGCATCTTTGTCTGCAATGTCGCGTAGTCTCCTTCATTTCACATCTCCCATATCCCACGGCTCCACCCTCAACCCATCTCCCATTACTACATTACAACTGCAACTAGAAGGCACCCATTGTAACGGCACCCAAAATACTCACTTTGCTCAGGAGACTCTTGTCCCTTCCCCAGCCTTAATCCCAGAGCCTCGTAACTTAAGAGGAAGCACACGGCCTGTGAAGAAAACTACAGCGAGTACAGACGAGGAATTCAAAGCACTGACCTCTTACTCATAGCCAGCGATGCAGAAGGCAGAAACATGAGGACTATTCATGTCTCCTTAGAAGGATGTCCAGGCTGCTCAGGTCCACTTCCGCCATATTCTTGTGCGGCTAGGGCTCCTGGACGATTCCTCCGCAAACTAATAAAGCCAAGCAAGAACCATCATTACACAGAGTTCTATTGGGGCTGGAAATCTTGCCCTCAGCCCTGGCACCCTCTCCAGTCCCATCTACATCGGCCCCGCTCAATGAACAGAGACCAAGTTAACACCGACAGTCACCGCTCCACTCTCGCACCCACTGCCCCGCATGATTTTCGTCCGCGACTCCAGAGATCTGGCCTCTGGGGATGCACACCTAGCACGCCTGCCCGTGTCCTACGAAGGGAGATGGCACAAGGAGAGGAGAGGAGAGGCGAGACAGTGAGAAAGTTGGCCAACACACTAGAGAAGAGAGAGAGAGAGACATGGGAGGGAGGCAAGCAACTCACCACCGTGAGTCATCCTCCTGAATCCAACCTGGCGCTGCGGAGGAGACACCGTTCCTGACCAGAGAAATGAGCAACCTCTGAAAATAGGGACCTTTTCCCCCTCGTAACGACAGCTAGTCAGGAACCTTTTCATACAAACCCAGCCCTAACTTAGTGGGCGTGAGCAGAGCCCTCACCAAACCAGACACTTATCTCACTGACAGCGGCGTCTCCTCGGCTCCCAGATGGACAGCTTTTGCGTGGCATCAACAATGCTCAGAGTCTCGACGCTCTCGCTCGCTTTCCATCGCATGAGGGCAGTAGACTCTGACGCGTGACTTCGTTTTCCTTGGTACTAATCCTAACAGAGGGGGGGAAAACCAAAAAAATTAGCATCTCCGTCTGCAATGTCGCGTAGTCTCTTCATTTCACATCACCCATATCCCACGGCTCCACCCTCAACCCATCTCCCATTACTACGTTACAACTGCAACTAGAAGGCACCCATTGTAACGGCACCCAAAATACTCACTTTCCTCAGGAGACTCTTGTCCCTTGCCCAGCCTTAATCCCAGAGCCTCGTAACTAACGAGGAAGCATACGGCCTGTGAAGAAAACTACAGCGAGCACATATGAGGAATTCAAAGCACTCACCTCTTCCTCACAGCCAGCGATGCAGAAGGCAGAAACATGAGGACTATTCATGTCTCCTTAGAAGG
>NW_020667015.1:0-1969 GCF_002925995.2 Terrapene triunguis | reverse complement strand
TTTTTTTTGCTTGGGGCGGCAGAAATGCTGGAGCCGGCCCTGTGGAGGAGGCCCTTGGAGATGCCCCTATGGGGAAGTGAGGGACAGAGAGATCCCCAGCAGACTGGGGAGAGCGCTGAGATGTTCCCCAGCAGGCAGGGTAGAGGAATGAATGGGTGTTTGGTGGGGAATAATGAATGCTGGGTGCAAGCTGTGTGTGTCACATGAGTGATTCTATTGTATTCAGATTCTTATACTGCGCCCATCACCCTGATTTCTAAGCACTTTCCAAAGGTGCATTAAATGGCAAAACCAGCATCTGTCACATGCAATTCTCTCTCCCTTTATCCTTCTGGGGGAGAGCTGTGTGACAGTGAGCAATGGAGGAGTGAGTTGGTTGGCTGATTATGTGAGTGAGTCCATAGCTGTTTTATTAGCAGAGGGAGTGATGCGTTTTTTATGTTAATCATAAGACTCCAAGTATAAGCAAAAATAGTGCAAAATGAAAAAGTGTGGGTTTAACAGGCAGAGTTTTCACATCACCTGTCATTTAGAGCCTCCAGTACATTGGTGAATTGTTATGCTGCTGTCTGTACTGATAGAAATGCGGCATATATTATTGCGACACATATTTTGGAGGTCCATAAAATATGACAAACTATAGCACCCAAACCAGTTAATTTGCTTACATAGTGAAAGCTTTTTAAAAATGACCTTATAGAACAACAGTGACACCTAATGGCAAGTTAAGTTAACGATCTGTACATGTATTCTCCACATCTGTTGCATATCATTGATGGCTCCTATTTGCTTTGTGAAAATGTTGGTATGTGTTTTTATATTCCAGAGAGTAATTTACTGTTTCAATAACTTAGTGACAATTCCTTAAAATGGTTATTCTTTGATGTCTTAATGTCATGATTTACCCAAAATGTGTTGGAGTGTCTGGATATCATAATTTTGCACTTGAAAATATGCAGCGTGGCTGTACTGTAACATTCCTGCTCCTGAATAGCAAAAGATGAAACAAGACTTGAGTATTTATTAAAATTATACAGCAAAGACACTGGAATTATGCAGCTGGGATCCTGGAATTATGGAGTACTGCCCTCAAGTTCTGTCTTCCTCATCGCCTGTTCAGCAGTCGTCCAACCAGTACAATATGCCCTGATGTTGTTTATTTATTTAAGTTGATACTGAATTAAACTATTTTATTATGCCCCCAAATTTCAATGTGCTGCACACTTTGGTATTGCAATGCTTAACTGCATTGTACAAGTCGTCAGAGAAGAAGTCGGAGGTTTTGCAGATGGGGAAGGGACACGTGGGGCTTTTGACACACAGGAATATATGGGAAGCAGTTTTGGTTTTTGGCATCCATGAGGCAATTGAGGCTTTTGATACTGCAAAGGGAAAGTATCTCTTCTTACTTTCCTCCTTTTGGGCACAAGGGAGATTACTTTAAATTTAGGAAAGGGGTTTGAATTCCTTGTTCCTCATCTCTTCAGCTAGTTGCCATTCTATACTCTGTCCCAAAATCTGCCACTGCTTCCTGCAACAATGGATGAGCACATTAGCTTGATACTTCTGCTTTAAAGATTAGCAGGAAATAGTTAACAGTGTTGGCATTTAAATTGTGGTCACTGGGCTTCAGAATCAACACCCCTTTGTGATGAAATGGAATCTTCTTTCAAAGTTATTGTTTCTGGCTGTCTTTACAGACTCAGGAAGAAGGCACTACATCTGTAGCACCTGGTTCACATCTTGAAGGTTTTCTTCACAACCATATTGAGCTACAGACTTTTTATGATTTTAAGTGAAAGGTTCAGCTGTGGAGCTCAATTCACCTGTAATTTCAAAAGAATGCAGAATTATGTGATCACTTATGCAGCTGCATAAACATAGGGTCCTGCTTAAACATTTCAGATAGCAAAAATGTAAAAGACCATTGACAGTTCAGGAATCATTTTAAAAATGTGTGCCCAGAACA
>NW_020667014.1:0-1183 GCF_002925995.2 Terrapene triunguis | reverse complement strand
GGGGGGGGGGGGGGGAGAGCTGGCAGAGGTGATGTCAGTCCCTTTGATTGAGGGGTGCGTCTGCCATTACTTACCAGGGGGGTGATTCTAGGCCCCCAGCAGCGTTGGGATGATCCCATCACCGCTGTAACCCAGTCAGCCTTACATCAGCCGTGCCTGGCCTGGAGGTTGGGACCTTCCCTTTCACGTCCCAACCGTGACACTGTTCTCCAGGCCTGGGGCACCTGAAGATCAGACTATTGCCGTGTGCTCTGCATGGGGCTGCCCCTTACGGCCAGCCAGAGTCTGGCGCTGGTGCAGAACGCGGCACTCGCTTACTGAGCGGGACACTTCTCTGGGAGCACATGACCCCATGCGCCGGGATCGGCACTGGCTGCCTATTGGTCTCTGTAGCCCTAAATAGCCTGGGACTGGCCTTACTCAGGGATCACCTCTGTCCCCAGGCCGGACAAGCACAGCTGCTGTCGGGGGGAGGGGTGCTGATCCCGGGTTATAGGACAGAGGGAGGGGCTGGCAGGCTATTCTCGGTGAGGGCTCATGGGCTCTGGAGCCTGCTCCTCCCTGATCCAAAATAAACCAAATTCGATGACCTTCCAGGCATGCTGCAAAACCCATTGCTTTGCCAGGGAAGGGAGCGGGCAGCTTCTGTGCGTGTTGTGAGCTTGGGGTTCTCTCTTGGCTGTGAGTGAATGTTTTACTTAGATCCATATGTGATGCCACCAGGAGCTGAGCCTTTGTTACTGGCAGTTTCAATAAGGGTTTGGAAACCCCGAGATTTTGCCAGGGCATCTTTTATTATTGTATAAATTTACATCAATAAAGACACCACTTATCATTTCAGAGTCTCACCTGGGTGGAGACAGATACCAGGAACTGGCTTCCCACACAAGGCAATAAACTGGGACTGGACCGTGCCAAACCCATGTAGGTCACTGAGCCACCGCCCCTCCTCGTGACCCAGCCCCCGCCAGGTTAGTGTTTGAATGTGGGCACGGCTCAGCGCTGGGCACTGGATCCGGCTCCCGGCAGCACCGTGAAGGCAGGGGGCATCTTCCACCTCCTGGGGCTCCTGGGCCACTGGGCCCAGCTGCTGCCTGCGAGTTTCCAGGGCTGATGTGAAGGTCTAGCCCTCAGCGTCAGGCCCTGCCCTGCACGTCAGCACTGACCGAGCCCGCCTCTCCCA
>NW_020667013.1:0-3463 GCF_002925995.2 Terrapene triunguis | reverse complement strand
GCCGTCTCAAGGGGAGATGGAGAAGCTTACTGACTCGCTGTGATCTCAGCGAAACCAATATCCCCATTGTTATAGCAGCTTGCTGTGTGCTCCACAATCTCTGTGAGAGCAAGGGGGAGACCTTTATGGCGGGGTGGGAGGTTGAGGCAAATAGCCTGGCTTCTGATTATGCCCAGCCAGACAGCCGGGCAATTAGAAGAGCCCAGCGGGACGCGCTGTGCATCCGGGAGGCTCTGAAAGCTAGGTTCCTGAGTGAGCAGGGTAAACTGTGACTTTTAAGTTTGTGTACAGAGAAGCTGAACCTGCCCCCGTTTCTTTACCCAGTCAATGTTGACTATCCTCTCCAGTTACATACCCCCTTGACCCCCTTCCAACACACGTTTAAAAATAAAATGACTTCTATTTTGTTAATGGACACCGTTTTCTTTGTTACTGTTTTCGCGGGAATGTTTTAAACCTGGGACGCAGACTGTGGTGGGGAGCGGGTGTAGTGTACTGATGCAAATGACGCTTCTAAACTGCAGGAATGACAGGCTCCGCAGTGGTGGACTGGTTGTTTCAACAGAGCCTGCCAGCCCTGCTGATGGGGACTGCGTGTATGTGGTGGCTATGTGACTTTGTGGCAGGGGGAGGAGGGTTACAGATCCCCTGCTGCGTGGCTGTGTGATCCAGGATAAGGACCGCTGCATAAGATCTGTAACTGCCCTCCCCCACCACAAAGTCACAGAGCAACCCCCCCCCCCACAGAACATGAAAACCACCTCCCAGACTGACCAGGGTAACTAGTGACTGCACTGTGTGTGTGCCCTGCTACTGTCCTGTCCAATTACCAACCCCCTTCCCCCCCTTCAGACAGACTCTCCTCTAAAGAACATGATGGAAACAGTAATGAACAGAAACGTATTTTTTATTAACAACCACACATGAAACTGGGGGGTGAAACTTGGACGGGGGCTTGGGTGAAGCGGGAAGGAAAGGACTTTTCAAATTTTGGGGAATGAGAGCCTTCTGGTGCTTGAGCAGACTGCAGGGGTGGAGTGAGAGTTTTCATGGACTCTGCCGCCCCTCCTTCTTTGGACTTTGGGTGAGGGGGGTATGGGACTTGGTGGCGGGGGAGGGTGGTTACTGATAGACTGCAGCGGGGCTCTGTCCTCCTGCCTCCCTTCCTGCAGAACATCCACAAGGCGCCGGAGCGTGTCCGTTTGCTCCCTCATTAGTCCAAGCAGCGTTTGAGTCGCCTGCTGGTCTTCCTGCCGCCACCTCTCCTCACGTTCCATGTGTGTCCGGTGCATTTGGGACAAGTTCTCCCTCCACTGGGTCTGCTGTGCTGCCTGGGCTCGGGAGCAGCCCATTAGTTCCGAGAACATGTCCTCCCGCGTCCTCTTCTTCCTCTGCCTAATCTGCGCTAGCCTCTGGGAGTGTGATGCCAGGGTGGGTTGGGAGACAGTCGCAGATGTGGCTGTGGGAATGGGAAAAAGGGAGTGAATTCCTCAGAAAGATAAATGTAGTTGTGAACAAAGAACATAGTCTTTCTCTGTGAACCAGACCATGCACTGTACCTATCACATGCGCACTCAGGACAAGGTCGAATTTTCGGCCCTCGCATTCAGTGCCTGGGGTCTTGCACTGCCGATTTGAGAAGTGGGGCAGGACACCGGAATTTGTGTAGTAGGCAGACATGGTAAGCCGTAGACTTGTGGCTGCTTAAAACTTTGATAGTAGCACTGGCCTCCTTTCACATTGAAAGCAATGCTAGTCCCTGCTGCCAGCAATCCGGCAAGCATGAACTCTGCCCCTGTCCCACCCCCCCGCGGCTGTCCCAGGGAAAGATCCCTGTATGCCGCCCCTCTGCCGCCTCCACCGTGTGGCTGTAAACCGGCGGTTACAGTTCTGTAAAGGAACGGGCAAGCAGGCCCAATACTAACATTCCCCTACCTAATTCAAAGCAGGTCACCATGAGCGACATCACCCTGATGAGGATCTCAGACAGAGATAAAGAAAGAATGCTTCGGGAAAGCCTGCAAAGACCAGGGCCGTATGCCGCCATGCTCTGCAGGGCAATGATCCCGGAGTACCTGATGGTCTCCTGGAGCGGAAACGTTTCATATCACGGAGGACCCAATAAGGCCGTTCTCCCCAGGAACCTGATGCAAAGGCTTTCCAATTACTTCCAGGAGAGCTTTGTCGAGATGTCCCAGGAGGATTTCTGCTCTATCCCCGGACATGTAGACCGGATTTTACTGTAGCTGCACTGGCAGGGACTAAACAGTAGAGCGGCTTGGGCAGAACAATCATGCAAAACCGGACATTGTTAGATTTGTTTTTAATAGTTGCACTGCCAGGGACTGAAACGTTAAGCGCCTAGGGCAAACTAATTATGAGAAACCCATTGTTGGTATTGTTAAAATTCCTGTTCTGTTAAAAATAAATGTTTAGAGGTTTAAAACACTTACTGGCTGATCCTTCCCCTGATTCTGTGTCCGGGTTAACGGCTGGGGACGGGTGGTAGGGGATCTCTATGAGGGTGATGAAGAGATCCTGGCTGTCGGGGAAATCAGCGTTGCAAGCGCTGTCGACTGCCTCGTCCTCCTCATCTCCTTCCTCATCTTCCCCGTCCACTAACATGTCCGAGGAACCGGCCGTGGACAATATCCCATCCTCAGAGTCCACGGTCACTGGTGGGGTAGTGGTGGCGGCCGCACCTAGGATGGAATGCAGTGCCTCGTAGAAACGGGATGTCTGGGGCTGGGCTCCGGAGCGTCCGTTTGCCTCTTTGGTCTTCTGGTAGCCTTGTCTCAGCTCCTTGATTTTCACGCGGCACTGCGTTGCATCCCGGCTGTATCCTCTCTCTGCCATGGCTTTAGAGATCTTCTCGTAGATCTTTGCATTCCGTCTTTTGGAGCGCAGCTCGGAAAGCACGGACTCATCACCCCACACAGCGATGAGATCCAAGACTTCCCGATCAGTCCATGCTGGGGCCCTCTTTCTAGTCTGAGATTGCACGGCCATCTCTGCTGGAGAGCTCTGCATCATTGCCAGTGCTGCTGAGCTCGCCACGATGTCCAAACAGGAAATGAGATTCAAACTGCCCAGACAGGAAAAGGAATTCAAATTTTCCCGGGGCTTTTCCTGTGTGGCTGGTCAGAGCATCCGAGCTCGGACTGCTGTCCAGAGCGTCAACAGAGTGCACTGTGGGATAGCTCCCGGAGCTATTAGCTTCGATTTCCATCCACACCTACCCTAATTCGACATGGCCATGTCGAATTTAGCGCTACTCCCCTCGTTGGGGAGGAGTACAGAAGTCGAATTTAAGAGACCTCTATGTCGAACTAAATAGCATCGTGGTGTGGATGGGTGCAGGGTTTATTCGATGTAACGGCGCTAAATTCGACATAAACGCCTAGTGTAGACCAGGCCTAAGTGACCCACAGCAGGATGACGCTCATAGTGGAACACGACTAGG
>NW_020667012.1:0-1278 GCF_002925995.2 Terrapene triunguis | reverse complement strand
CCCAGGCAAGCACACATGAGCCACAAGACCCCCAAAATGGTAACAGCTGGGGCAGGGGAAATCACTGTTCCCAGACCGTACTGTACACTGGGCATGTGGCTTTTGGGGAGAGACAGCACTGTGGGAGGGGCAGGGGGGGGCTTATAATCATTCCTATACCCACATTTTCCACAGGCTGTATTCATTATGGAAGATATCTCGCTCCTGAGGGTGAGCAGGGAATCAAGGGAGGGTCTTCTCCAAGACTGCGGCTTTCACCCTGGCCCGTATGTGGCTCCCCTGGGTGCAGCAATGGTCCCTCCCCGCCCCTCCCATGACGGCAGAGTAGTGCAGGAAAGTTACCCTTAATGGGGCAAGAAAAAAAGCAGCTCTGCCAAAGAACTGGATTGCCCTGTATCTCCATGAGAGTTTCATGGAGATCTGTGGCGCAGATTCCCATGAAGTGAGGGAGTCAATCAACACCCTGTTCCGCCGCTCAGACTGGGCATGTTGTGGTACACACATCATACAGACACAAGCCTGCTTTCTGCTACCCTCCTGCCCCCAAGAACTCACTTCAGTGATTCCCAAAATCAAAGCCACTTACCAGGGGCCTCCTCTTCTGTTTGAACTTTGCCAAGCTCCGACAGCTGTGACTGGCTAGCCTCCTCCAGGGTAGAGAACTCCTGGCTGCATGCACCTCTGACCTCCAACTCATCCTCTGCCTCTGGGTCTCCCTCCGCCTCCATATCCTCATCCAAGATTTCCCCTTCCTGGCTCGGTACACTCTCGACTGGCACGTGAGCCATCTAAGTATCCACAGTGGCCTTCGTAGTGGAGGTGGGGTCACCACCGAGTATCACATCCAGCCCTTTGTAGAACCGGGAGCTGGTGGGTGCAGCACCGGAGCGGCGGTTTGCCTCTCGTGCCAAGGAGTAGGCGTTCCGCAGCTCCTTCACTTTGACCCTGCATTGCAGCGTGTCCTGGTCATGGCCCCGTTCCTCTCATGCATCATGAAATCTGTCCATATGTATCATAATTTCTACAGCTGAAACACAGCTGGGACTGGACAGTGTAGCCTGATTTGAGGTGTGTTAGTAGTGTAGATTTAATTTATTAATATACTTAATTTTTAATTGATAATATTAATACTTATTATGGATATTAATTAGTATGGGTTTAAGCTTGCCAATTTGTTTGATTAGAAGATAAAGTTTGTTTTGAATTAGGCTTTATAGAGTTTATAAAAGGGCCTTTGGGGATATGACAGGAAGCTTACACTGAGACAGGTATAGTTAT
>NW_020667011.1:0-2392 GCF_002925995.2 Terrapene triunguis | reverse complement strand
AAAAGGTTTCTGGGGAGGGCTGCCTTATCCCGTCCACCATGGTAGGACACTTTACCACGCCAGGCCAGTAGCACGTAGTCTGGAATCATTGCATAACAAAGCATGGCAGCGTATGGTCCCGGTTGTTTGCTGGCATGCAGACAACATCCATTCCTTATCTCCCTTTGTTATTCTCAGGACAGTGATATCATTCACAGTCACCTGGTTGAAATGAGGCGATTTTATTAAGGGGACATTCAGAGGTGCCCGTTCCTGCTCGGCTGAACAGAAATGTTCCCCACTGTTAGCCACGCGGTAGGGGGTAGGGGTGAAGTGATCATCCCAGAGAATTGGGTGTGTGGGGGGGGTAGGTGGGTTTGTGCTGCATGTTAACCCTGAAACTGC
The DNA here is from genome assembly GCF_002925995.2 of Terrapene triunguis. Lineage (NCBI taxonomy): Eukaryota > Metazoa > Chordata > Testudines > Emydidae > Terrapene > Terrapene triunguis. The sequence goes on along the minus strand of NW_020667011.1, from coordinate 2,008 downwards.
AGCCCCTCCTTTTACATTGCAAACCCATTTTAAATGGCCAACCCAATGGGTGCTTGGTATGGGAAATGGGGGCGCTACTGTTTGAAACCATTCCCACATGTTAAGAAGGTTGAAAAAGCCAAAAGACTGTGGCTTACCATGGCTGCCTACAAGCCGAAATCTGTGGCCTGGCACTGCGTGAGTGATCTCTCACACCAAACCGGCAGGCCCTCAATATAAGAGAAAAAATGCGACCTTGTAACAAAAGCACATGTGCTGTGTAATGTGAACAGCAAAATTTAATGTGAAAGAGTGTACCCATTGTTCTCTAAAATGTGTCTTTTTTAACCACCTCTCCCTTCTCCTCCACCAGCTGTAAATGTTTCTCCTTCACAGAGGCTAGTGAAGATTAGAAGGAGAAAACGGCTGACTGGGGATGATATGTTCTCGGAGCTCCAGATGTCCTCCCACGCTGACAGAGCACATCAGAATGCGTGGAGGCAGTCAATGTCAGAGTGCAAAAAAGTACAATATGAATGAGAGGAGAGGTGGCGGGCTGAATCGCGGGCTGAAGAGAGCAAGTGGCAGGCTGAAGAGGATAGGTGGCGTCAGCTTGCTGACAGAAGGCAAGAGTCGATGCTCCGGCTGCTGGAGCATCAAACTGATATGCTCCAGCGTATGGTTGAGCTGCAGGAAAGGCAGCAGGAGCAGAGACTGCCGCTACAGCCCCTGTGTAACCAACAGCCCTCCTCCCCAAGTTCCATAGCCTCCTCACCCAGACGCCCAAGAACGCGGTGGGGGGGCCTCCGGCCACCCAGCCACTCCACCCCAGATGATTGCCTAAGCATCAGAAGGCTGGCCTTCAATAAGAGTTAAAGTTTTAAAGTTTTAAACTGCAGTGTGTCCTTGTCCTTCCCTCCTCCCCCACCCCACCCGGCGCTTCCCTCCTCCTGGGCTACCTTGGCAGTTATCCCCCTAGTTGTGTGATGAATTAATAAAGAATGCATGAATGTGAAGTAACAATGACTTTATTGCCTCTGCAAGTGGTGCTCGAAGGGGGGAGGGGAGGGTGGTTAGCTTACAGGGAAGTAGAGTGAACCGGGGGCGGGGGGAGGGTTCATCAAGGAGAAACAAACAGAAGTTTCACACCGTAGCCTGGTCAGTCACAAAACTCGTTTTCAAAGCTTCTCTGATGCGCACCGCGCCCTGCTGTACTCTTCTAACCGCCCTAGTGTCTGGCTGCGCGTAATCAGCGGCCAGGCGATTTGCCTCAACCTCCCACCCCGCCATAAATGTCTCCCCTTTACTCTCACAGATATTGTGGAGCGCACAGCAAGCAGCAATAACAATTGGAATATTGGCTTCGCTGAGGTCTATCCGAGTCAGTAAACTGCGCCAGCGCGCTTTTAAATGTCCAAATGCACATTCCACCACCATTCGGCACTTGCTCAGCCTATAGTTGAATAGGTCCTGACTCCTGTCCAGGCTGCCTGTGTACGGCTTCATGAGCCATGGCATTAAGGGGTAGGCTGGGTCCCCAAGGATAACGATCGGCATTTCAACATCCCCAACGGTTATTTTCTGGTCCGGGAAGAAAGTCCCTTCCTCCAGCTTTTGAAACAGACCAGAGTTCCTGAAGACGCGAGCATCATGTACCTTTCCCAGCCATCCCACGTTGATGTTAGTGAAACGTCCCTTGTGATCCACCAAGACTTGCAGCAGCATTGAAAAGTACCCCTTGCGGTTTATGTACTCGGTGGCTTGGTGCTCCGGTGACAAGATAGGGATATGGGTTCCGTCTATCGCCCCACCACAGTTTGGGAATCCCATTGCAGCAAAGCCATCCACTATGACCTGCACGTTTCCCAGAGTCACTACCCTTGATATCAGCAGGTCTTTGATTGCGTTGGCTACTTGGATCACAGCAGCCCCCACAGTAGATTTGCCCACTCCAAATTGATTCCCGACTGACCGGTAGCTGTCTGGCGTTGCAAGCTTCCACAGGGCTATCGCCACTCGCTTCTCAACT
>NW_020667010.1:0-4151 GCF_002925995.2 Terrapene triunguis | reverse complement strand
ATGCCCAGCCCCTTAAGGGATCGAGTGGCTAAATCAACCATTGCCCCTGACCCCATATGTCCTTCTTTATGCATGTGCCGAAGAATTTCCTGAAGCACTGGCCGGGGGACAAAAATCTCCCCCCCTGGTAATTTCCACCATCCTGAGGGAACCTGCCGGGCCCCCGCAGCCTGCGCGTGGTGTACCTCCTCAGCTGTGTATTGGGGAGGGGGAGTTTTGGCTTCTGTATCTTGAACCAAGAGGAGCCAGGAGGCCCCTTCCCGGGCGGCCTCCTTTGCGGCCTGATCAGCTAATTGATTATATCTACGTTGTTCGACCTCCGGGGCCCTTCCATGGGCACGCACATGTATTACGGCAACCCGGAGGGGAAGCATCAAAGCCTTAAGAAGTGTTTTGATGAGACTCCCATGTGCAATTCTTTGGCCTGACGCTGTGATAAATCCCCTTTTTCTCCACAGGGTCCCGTGAGCATGTACCACCATATAGGCATAGCGACTATCAGTATACAGGTTAATAGTTTTCCCAGTTCCCAACCGGAGAGCCTCGATAAGAGCCACTAACTCCGCCGCTTGGGCGGACAAATTAGGGCTGAGTTTAAACTTGTATATTCCTTTGTCCTTAATTACTATTGCTGCTCCGGTAAACCGTTTGCCCTCTATCACATAGGTGGACCCATCAACGTACCCTTCAATTTCAGGGTTGGGCCACGGCAAGTCTGAAAGATCAGGGCGAGGTTTGGTTTCCTGTTGCAAGACTTCAATACAATCATGAGTGGGGCCCGTCTCATGGGAAACCCGAGGGTCGGGCAATAGGGTAGCCGGGTTGAGGGAGCTAACTGTCCTAAAGGTTAGGTGAGGGGCTAGCAAGAGCCCTACTTCATACCTGGTATGTCGGCTGGGATTTAAATGCTTTTCCCCAGCGCCTGTTCCCAGTATTTGAGGCACCCCGTGGGGAACCACAACCTCAGTGTCCCCTCCCAGGGTTAATTTTTTTAGCCTCCTGTACAAGGACAGCGGTTGCTGCAACGGCTCGTAAACAGGCAGGCCAGCCCTTGGCGACAGGGTCCAACACCTTTGAGTAGTATCCAATGGGTCGCCAGGTTGGTCCCGACCTTTGGCATAGAACTCCAGCAGCCACCCCTCCCCTCTCATGAACGTATAGAGTGAATGGCCTCCGAGGGTCGGGGAGGGCTAGAGCAGGAGGCTGAACCAAGGCTTCTTTTAGCTCTCGAAATGCTTTTTCCATCTCTTTGGTCCACGTCCAATGGAGCAGACCCTCTTTAGTTAAGGATTCATATAATGGTTTGGCTCTTTCCCCGTAGTCAGGGATCCAGAGCCGACAAAAGCCAGTCAATCCCAGGAAAGCCCTTAATTCCCGGGGGCTCCGGGGTTGAGGGCTATTAAGTATAACCTGGATTCTTTCTTTACCCAGACTACGACTTCCTTGACACAAGTGATACCCAAGAAAAGTGACCTGCTGTCTAACCAGTTGCGCCTTTTCCTTTGAGACCTTATACCCCTGTGCCCCAAGGTAATTAAGGAGCTCTATAGTCTGCTCTTTACAGGCTGCCTCTGTTTCAGTACTTAAGAGCAAATCATCGCAATACTGGACTATATTACATGAAGGGTGTTTAGCCAGGAATGGGGCGAGGTCCCTTCTTAACTGGCTGCCAAAAATCTCGGGTGCACACGTAAGTCCTTGTGGGACAACAGTCCAAAGGTATTGAGCTTTGTAGTGGGTATCTGGGTCCTCCCACTCAAAGGCAAACAGTCTCTGGGACTCCAAATCAAGGGGGATGGAAAAGAAGGCATCTTTTAAATCTATTACAGAGAACCAACTGTGATTTTTGGGAACTTGGCCCAGAATAGTGTGGGGATTCGGGACGACTGGATAGGGGGCTTCTATTAACTTGTTAATCTGTCTTAGGTCCTGGACCAACCGATACTGCCCATTAGGTTTAGGCACCCCCATTATCGGAGTGTTGTATGGGGACGTGCCTTTCCTGAGCCACCCACACTGCAGAAACTTTTGAATCAGAGGCTTTAACCCGATTCTAGTGGTCAGCTTAAGAGGGTATTGTCGAATTCTGACCGGGCTGCTTCCTTCTTTCAGGGAAATATGCACTGGTGAAGCATTCCGGGCCCGAGCGACGCCTCCCTCCTCTGCCCAAACCTCTAGGTTAACCCCTGACAGCTGGCTCTCTTCACTCCTCCCTTGGCATTCCGGGGAGTGATCTCCAGCGCTTATCAGGCCATCTGGTAATTGGAGGATTGCTGCTTAGGGAGTCTAACTTCCATAGTCCCTTTATCGAACGAGATTTCTGCCTGCAGTTTAGTAAGGATATCTCGTCCGAGCAGCGCGATGGGGCAAGAGGGGCTGCAAACAAACTGGTGGGAAATTTGGCGGTCCCCTATTTTTACTAGGAGAGGCAAAGTTTTTTCCAAAGCTGTAGTTTGTCCCTCTATCCCCTGGACCATGGCACGTTCCCGAGCTCTACCTCGGGGAGCCTTATTAAGGGGGAGCAAACTAAGGGTGGCCCCAGTATCAATGAGGGCTTCTATTGGGTGGCCCTCCACTTGAATTTTTACCGTGGGATCCAGGCTGGCAGCTTGCGCCGCCAGGAGGGGCCGCTGGGTCCCCCGGCCCCCCTATGGGGAAGATCCCTCCCCTGTGTGTCCCGTACCGTTGTAGAGGACGGGAAGGGACGGACCTTTATCTTTACGTTCCCTTCCCATCGTCTGTCGCCGGGGGCATTCATTCTTCCAGTGTCCCTTTTCCTTACAGATAGCGCACTGATTTCAACCCAGGCAAGGGCCCCTCACCTTCCCAGGGGGCCCTTGTCGTCCCTTAACTTTGTCCCCCCTTTCCTCATATCCATCCCTTAGGGCCATGGCTAAAACGGGGGCCCCTTTCTTTCGCTTCTCATCATCCCTCCGATCATAGACCTTCATGGCAATTTCTAAAAGTTCCTCTATATTCTTACCCGACGCCCCCTCCAATTTTTGCAACTTTTCTCTAATGTCCTCATAGGACTGTCCAATGAAAAGGGGGATTAGTACCCGTTTCCCATTGATGTCCTCAGGATTGAGGTCTGTGTATCTCTTACAGGTATTACAAAGCTGCTCATAAAAAGCGGCTGGGTTTTCATTTTTTTTTTCCTGCCTTATATTATATAGCTTATGATCTACATTTCTGCAATCATGGGGGAGGATTGGCCACGAGGTCCTGCCAAATATCTATATAGGGATATTGGTCCCAATGGCCATCCCGGGTCACAATGCTATGTACTGCTTGTACAATCCCTGGTTTGAACGTCCCTCCCTCGGGCCATTCCACCCCGAATGTCGTCCATTCAAGAGTACAGAATTTCACAAGATTGTCCTTACATAATACAATTCCATAATCCGCCTGGCGTCTAAACGCCTTCCAGTTATCCAGCATACATCCCAGGGGCGTACCGGAGAAGGTACTTTGTCCGGACCCCATTTTACTTTTACCCAGAGGGTTTTTCAAGACAGAGGTATTAAGAAAGAGAAGGCATAGGGATATAGTTCTAACTCAGATCACGAGGTTCGTCTGACCCCCCTTGCAATCAAGATATCCTGGTCACCGGGTTTCCCCTCGCAGGAGTCTTGGGGCGGCTGAAGTCAGCGTGAGCCTCAGACCTATCAGCAGCACTCATTCATCTTTCACACAGATCCCTTAATCAGTTACAATTTTGGTTTCCAACACACCATTAAAAGGAAAAACAAGATTACCCCTCCCACAAACAAGAGTAATCCCTGAGGTTGCTCCAAGTCCCAATAATTGTTAAAAACGGCCCATGGACTTGTGGAGTTAGTGACGTTACTCATTGGCCGTTATTTACTAACCCGTTAACCAAACACACAACAACAAGACATTTGTAGTACTACAACAATGTTACCATACCTTCCCGTATACAGGCTGCCTAGGGGATTTCCACCGTCCAACTCACACCTCGGGGGCGTTATTCCTCAAACCCAGGAGGTAAACGCACTTTCCGCCCGAAGTGGCCGCGTCCGGCAGTCAGACTTCCCCTTCCTCTGAAGCCGTCTTGCCTCCGTGTCCTTCAGAGTTCTCTTTAGAGAGGACGCAGCCGCCCCGGCCGATTGTGACGATCCGAGGCTCGA
>NW_020667009.1:0-1642 GCF_002925995.2 Terrapene triunguis | reverse complement strand
CGACACTAAACTCTAAAGGGTCATGAATGACACTCCAAGAAGAATGATGTAGGGAGGGGGCAGCGTCTCCCGACTGCTGAGATGACGAGGATGGGCACAGGCAGGAGGGTGCTGGGATGTCAGCAGTCGGAGCCAGCCTTTAAGCCAGGCCCTCCCACGTCACTGAGGCCAGAGGAAAAGGAGGAGCTTAAAGCCCCGCTGGTCGCCCCCTCCTCATCTACCCCCGTGTCCTCCTGTGTCAGGACAAGAGAGACTCCCTCTGCCCACTCCCCCCACATTCACCCCTCTCAGCTGAGCTCCTTGGATTTCCTGCTGTCACCGTGTGGCTTTTGTTCCTGGGTCCCAGCGTCGCTCATGGCTTCTCTGCACTTTTCTACCCATTTATAAATGCTGCTGTCGGTGGGGCCGCAGCAGTGGGGGCAGCAGTGGGCTGGGCTGGGGATGGGGAAAGGAGTCTGTCTTTGTTTGTCCTTTGAAATAATAAAGTAGAATTGAGTTTCTACCACTCCCACTGTCCTTTGATTTGCATTAACTGGCTACCAGCTCCTGAGTTACACAACACAAACATGGTCTGCAGTGGATGGAAATGCACAGTGAGATCATAGAATATCAGGGTTGGAAGGGACCTCAGGAGGTATCTACTCCAACCCCCTGCTCAAAGCAGGACCAACCCCAACTAAATCATCCCAGCCAGGGCTTTGTCAAGCCTGACCTTAAAAACCTCTAAGGAAGGAGATTCCACCACCTCCCTAGATAACCCATTCCAGTGCTTCACCACACTCCTAGTGAAAAAGTTTTTCCTAGTATCCAACCTAAACCTCCCCCAGTACAACTTGAGACCATTACATCCTCAACACCCCCTTCTCTTTCTCTCCAAACTATTCTTTTAACCATTTCGTGTCCCTTTTAATCTCTAGGCTCCCAGCAGTGACAAAACAGCTGTGATGGTACTGCCTGGGGCCTGGAAGTGAGCCATTGTTTTGGACTTGTTCCCAAAATGATTTGTTGGGAGGCTTCTTATGTATAGTGACCACTGAGAACAGTCTAGATCCATCCTCTTTGAAATCCCTGGGCCCCTGGGCATGGACCCCTTGGCCCCACGTCCCTGCTGGGGGCCGGGGGTGACGCCACAAGACATGAATAAGAGCCAGAGCCCCCGGCCAGACCCAGGGACTCCAGCTCGCCAGGGCCCAGGAGGCGCCGGGCGGAGCGAGCCGGGGCCCAGCCCAGCAACAGGAGTGAATTGCGGGCGCTGCCTTGCCAGCCCCCCGGGCCTCGGCTGCTGCTGCTGGGGCCCCCCGAGCCCTGGCTGCGGGTGGGGGAGGGACATTCCCGCTGCCCCGCCCCCCCCGAGAGACTCTCCCCGGGCAGAGACCCCGGCCCGACCCCCCTGACTGGGACCCCGAGCCCCCCCAGCAGTGCCCCACGTGGGGAGAAGGGGAGACCTGCCCCCCGCAGGGAGCTGCTCCCGGTGCAGCCTGTGTGGGGCGGGGGGCCCAGGCTGCTCCCAGCGGGGCGAGCTGCGAGTCCCAGCCTTGGGCAGAGGGAAGCGGCTACAGCGCCCAGGGTTTGCAGGGGGTGGGGGCGGGGCAGCAACATGTGGGGAGCCGGGGGGAGGGGGAAGGGTTGTGGGAGGGGGCAG
>NW_020667008.1:0-1128 GCF_002925995.2 Terrapene triunguis | reverse complement strand
GCCTCTGAAATCTACAAAGGGAAGATGCTAGGAAGAATAGTTCCCCAAATCTGAATAGCCTTAAAACTCTGCCCTATGAAATGACTGAATGCATGCTCCTCACCTATGGAAGCATTGCAAGGCATTGAGCTGTCAGATATGTATTGTTGAGCGAGAGCTGTTTGAACTTCTTTTACTAATGTCTCTCTAAGGTCTGTATGTGTTCTGGGGCAAGAGGGCGAGGAGAAGTATTAGCTACACAATAGTGACATCTAAGGAGAAAACTAATTCGCTTTGAGGTTGTAGGCTAAATGTAAGCAATAATTTGGTTTCGGTATTGAAATATTCAGCTGGCTAAATCTGGGTTGCACTGCCTGGGTAAATCTCTGATTAGGGTTTCGGCATCACTAAATATGCACCTGCCTTCTTGGGTTGCTCTTTTAGGATTTATAAGGGTTGATTTTCTGCTGTATTAATCTGATGGTTTGACTAAATTGATGACTTGATTCCAATGCAATATCCTTGTTAACTCATTGATTTACTGATTTGACCTGAACTTTGTCACTGTATTGTTTAACCCTTAGCTGAGTGGTGGCTATAGTCATTTAGCCTTAGTGATGTGTGCTCTTGGATTTATTTGTTCGTGTTAATAAAACATGTAACTGGGCTGTTGAGTCATTTCTTTCAATAAGCAACGGGCTGGAACTTTTATTTGTATATTTCCCTTTAATTCAAATTCCATTTTCTTCATTTCATTCTGTCCTAAGTTAAGGAATGTGCAGCACCAGAAACTTACACAAGCCTTTTGCTGCCCCATTCTGTTCCCATCCAGCAGGAGTAGAGAACAAACCCCTCCTGGAGCGGGGATTGTCACACTGGACTGTAAATACAGATGCATGTTCCCAAGCTTTGCTGTCTTTCTCAAATCCTGGCATAAGGGTGACACCTACAGCTGCTTGTAATCACGCCTGGGAGGAAGGAGACCCCTATGTGCATTCCCTGGGGAGGCAGGGGGATCTGGGAGACCATGGACACGGGGGGATATTTACCCAGAGCTCAGGTGCAATCTACTCAGGGGTGATGCAGGAGAAAAGAGCTGGGCGCTGCTTTCCCCACATTTCTCCTTATCCCCTTTCAGTCTCTTCACTC
>NW_020667007.1:0-7224 GCF_002925995.2 Terrapene triunguis | reverse complement strand
AACCGCCCTCCCCCGCCACCAAGTCCCACACCCCCCTCACCCAAAGTACAAAGAAGGAGGGGCGGCAAGGGCCGTTAAAACTTTCTGTCAACCCCTGCAGACTGCTCTAGCAGTAGAAGGCTCTCATTCCCCAAAATTTGAGAAGTCCTTTCCCACCCACCTCACAGAAGCCCCCGTGCAAGTTTCACCCCCCACGTTTCATGTCTGGTTCATAATAAAATATTCGTTTCTGTTAATTACTGTTTCCATGACTTTCTTTTGGAGGACAGTCTGTCTGAAGGGGGGGAAGGGGCTTGGCAATTGGACAGGACAGTCACCTTTAGCAGGGTACAGAGGCGGGGTCAGGTCCAGCATCAGGACACATACACAGTGCAGTCACTAGTGACCCTGGTCAGTCTGGGAGGTGGTTTTCATGTCCTGGGGGGGACTGGGGGTTGCTCTGTGACTTTGTTGCGGGGGAGGGCAGTTACAGATCTTATGCAGCGGTCCTTATCCTGGCTCACAGATCCACGCAGCAGGGGATCTGTAACCCTACTCCCCCTGCCAGAAAGTCACATAGCCGACACATACACGCAGTCCCCCCCAGGAGTGCTGGCAGGCTCCGTTGAAATAACCAGTCCAGCACTGCGGAGCCTGTCAGTCCTGGAGTTTAGAAGCATCATTTGCATCAGAACACTAAACCCGCCCCCCGCCAGTCTGCGTCCCCGGTTTAAAACATTCCCGCGAAAACAGTAATACAGACAACGGTGTTCATTAACAAAATAGAACTGATTTTATTTCTTGGGAAGGGGAAGGGGGTGAAGGGGGTATGTAACTGGAGAGGATAGTCAACATGAACTGGGTAAAGAAATGGGGGCAGGTTCAGCTTCTGTGTCCACAAACTTAACAGTCACCGGTTACCCTGCTCAGTCTGGAACCTTGCTTTCAAAGCCTCCCGGATGCACAGCGCGTCCCGCTGGGATCTTCTAATCGCCCAGCTGTGTGGCTGGGCGTAATCAGCAGCCAGGCTATTTGCCTCAACCTCCCACCCCGCCATAAAGGTCTCCCCCTTGCTCTCACAGAGATTGTGGAGCACACAGCAAGCTGCTATAACAATGGGGATATTGGTTTCACTGAGATCACAGCGAGTCAGTAAGCTTCTCCATCTCCCTTTGAGACGGCCAAAAGCACACTCCACCACCATTCTGCACTTGCTCAGCCGGTAGTTGAACAGTTCTTTTTCTGTGTCCAGGGCGCCAGTATAGGGCTTCATGAGCCAGGGCATTAGCGGGTAGGCTGGGTCCCCTAGGATCACTGTAGGCATCTGCACATCCCCAAGAGTTATTTTGTGGTCCGGGAAGTAAATACCTTCCTGCAGCCGTCTAAACAGACCAGAGTTCCTGAACACGCGAGCGTCATGAACCTTGTCCGGCCATCCGACGTTGATGTTGGTAAAACGTCCCCTATGGTCCACCAGTGCTTGCAGCACCATTGAAAAGTAGCCCTTTCTGTTAATGTACTGGCTGGCCTGGTGGTCCGGTACCAGGATAGGGATGTGAGTCCCATCTATAGCCCCACTGCAGTTTGGGAATCCCATCGCGGCGAAGCCATCTATGATGGCCTGCGCGTTTCCCAGGGTCACTACCTTTGAGAGCAGTACCTTCACGATTGCGTTGGCTACTTGCATCACAACAACCCCCACGGTAGATGTGCCAACACCAAAGTGGTTCGCGACTGACCGGTAGCTGTCTGGCGTTGCAAGCTTCCAGAGGGCTATGGCCACTCGCTTCTGGACAGTCAGGGCTGCTCGCATCCGGGTGTCACTGCGCTTCAGGGCAGGGGACAGCAACTCACAAAGTTGGAGGAAAGTCCCCTTCCGCATGCGAAAGTTTCGCAGCCACTGGGATTCATCCCAGACCTGCAGCACTATGCGGTCCCACCAGTCCGTGCTTGTTTCCCGGGCCCAGAATCGCCGTTCCACAATATCCACATGACCCATTGCCACCGTGATGTCCTGGGCGCTGGGGCTCGTGGTTTCTGACAGCTCTGTGCTACTCTCCGACTTCAGGCCATCACGGCGGTGCCGTAGCCTCCTCGCCTGATTTCTCTGCATCTGCCTCAGGGAAAGGTGTATGATAAGCTGCGAGGCGTTGAGAACGGCCACAACTGCAGCGATGGTCGCAGCGTGATCCATGATCGCAGTGCTGTGGCATCCGCGCTGTCACTGACCAGAAAAGTGCGCGAACTGATTTCCGGCCGGCGCTTTCATGGAGGGAGGAAGGGCGTTAGTGACGGACGGATGACGACACATTTTTTTACCCAGAAGGCATTGGCGGCTCGACCCAGAATTCCAATGGGCAGCGGGGACTGCGGAACTGTGGGATAGCTGCCCACAGTGCACCGCTTCCAATATCGACGCTCGCCCCGTTAGTGTGGACTCACAAAGTCGAATTACTCTCCTTAGTGTGGACACACACGTTCGACTTTGCAATATCGATTCCACATATTCGATTTAAGTGAAATCGAACTACTCTCGTAGTGTAGACATACCCTTAGAGCATGTCCCCTCTTACTCTTCTCCTTTATAATGTAAGAATCCTAAGCCCAATCCGGAGCAGGGAGCTGCATCTGAGGATCATAAGCACAAAGGTGACAGTCTAAGCTACATTTGCACCTGAGATCATCCCTATAGAGGATGTAAAGACAGAAGAGGAAGGAGCCAAGGATGGAACCCTGCAGGACTCCCACAGAAAACAGAAGAGCTGATACACTGAAGACAGGAGGAGAACAAGAAGAGGATGGAGTCATGTAAGCACAGAAATGACAATGACAGGAATTGGCCAGTCAGCCCATACTTGTGGTGAGACGCCAGCCAGGAGAGGAGATCAGAGGAGAATCTGAGAGTTATTTCACAGCCAGGCAGGCAGGTGCTGAAGGGAGAGGCAGCAAGCAGTTGGGTGAGTGGCGTCACAGCAGCCAGTGTGGGGTCAGGGCAGTTTATCATGAGGTGGCCAGGTGGCAAGTAGTGTCAGCTGAAGCCCTGACCCCTTTGGGGGCTCAATGTTCTCACTGGGATAACCCAGAGCTCAGAGCAGAGGGGAGTGTCTGCAGTAGAGATAGCCAGCTGGTCTGTCAGAAGCCACCCAAAACACACTGTGTAGCGAGGGGGAGAGTGGAGAAACCTGCTCTGCAAGCCAGCTGCCCCTCTCCCTCAGCCCCCAGGAGGAGGAGGGGAGAGACAGGCAAAGGCCAAGGCAAGGAAGAACTCACACAGGGCTACAGGCTTCCTCTTCCGTGCACCTGCTAGCCTACACAGTGCAGATGGCTGGTGGCTTTATGCAAATGAATCAGCACCCTAATGTGCCTATTTGCATATGTGTCTCATCTTATTTACATAGGTGCCAGCAAGTGTCAAGATCCAACAGTCTCATCATGACATTGCCTCCAAGGGCAGGTCCTCTTTCCCTTCCCCCCACCATGGCAAACCTGGGCTGGGCTCCCCCTCCACCCACTGGCAACCCCTGAGCCATCCTGCCCCCCATCACACACACAGTTTCTCAACCAGTTGCGGGGGCTGAATGTTGTGCCCCCACCTCCCTGCCGAGGCCTCAGCAGGACACTCTCCATAGCTCATAGCTCTCCGCCCGTGGTAGGGTGCACTGGAGGCAGCTGCTCAGGGTGGGGGAAGTCTTGACACTTAGGAGGATGCCAGAAACCTGGAGCCTTCCAGCTGATCCAGGAGTGTGCCCAGATCTGAGCTCACGGTCCTCAGAGTAGGCCTGGGAACAACCCCCAGGCTGGACGCGCTCCCTGGGAGGGAAGGGGAGATTCACTGCCCTGCTGCTGTCCCCTGCAGGAACGCTGACAGCTGGGGGGTAAGGTATCCCTGAGACACAGCCAGCCATGCCTGTCTGCCAGCTAGGGCAGCTCTAAGGGGGGGTTAGCTGCACTGAAGCTGGGCCTTTGTTTATTGCATCCCCACAAGAAATGCATGAAAAGGAGTTTTAGGAAGTGGAGTCCAAAGGGAGGGTCACTCTGGACACACCAACCAAAGCTTGAAGAGCTTGGCATTAAGTTAGCTGACCCTGCCAGTTCTCCTCTGGCTCTTTCACCACTGCCTCCTCTGGGCTGGCCTACGGCAATCCAGCTCCTTAGGCATCTAAGTTCCCTCTAAGCTGCGCGGCCGCGCAGCAGCCTATTAAGAGCCGCACAGGCGCTCAGGGCTACAGCGGGGAGAGATGCCTCTCCCCCAGCCCCTGACCTGCCGTGGCAGGGGGGAGAGGCCCCAACCCAGCCTAACCCCAGGCTGGACCAGGAGTGGCCGGGAGAGAGGCACCCCTCCCTTGGCCCCAACCCTAGCCCAGACTTGTGGTGGCCAGGGGAGAGGCGTCTATCCCACGGCCCCTGCCCCGGAGATGATGCAGTGGGAAGAGGCGCCTCTCCCCCCACAGCCCAGGTGCTGCTGCGGGAAGAGAGAGCTGGGGGGAGTCCTCTCTCCCCGCTGTAGCCCTAGGGCAGCCTGCACCCCAAACCCCTTATCCACAGCCCCACCCCAGAGCCCACACCCACAGCCGCAGTCCTCCTCCCCCTGCACCCCAACCCTCTGCCCCAGCCTTGAGCCCCCTCCTACACGCCGAACCCCTCGGCCCCACCCCTGCCACATGAATTTTGTTATGTGCACCAATATGGAGGTGATGTGTGACATGTCACCTCCATATTGGTGCACATAACAAAATTCATTCCACACATGCGTGGGAAAAATTAAAGGGAACACTGTTAGGCACCCCAAGACACGAAGCCCCTGCAGCTCAACCCTGCATCAGGACCCTCATCCAGAGAGATGAGTGCTGGCAGCAGGGTGCCCCTTCCAGAGAGGCAGGTACAGCAGTGTGGGGCCCCATTCTTCTTCCCAGGAATGCAGCAGGCCCCCATCTCCTCAGGAGCAGGAGGAATGGCAGCAGGTGTCCCCTTCCCTTCCCCCCGCCCCCCAGGGAGACAGGTATGACAGCAGAGGCCCCCAACACTTATCCCAGTAACTCATGTGGGTGGGCTGGGCTCCAGACACAGCTCTCTGCTGGGCTGGTATTGGCAGAGCTCCTGGAGGGGGGCGGGGTGTCTTTGAGCTAACAGCCTGTTGACAGGTGTGAGGCAATTCACCCCTCTGACAGCTACTGCTCCAGGCTATGACGGACTCCGGCAGGCATTGTACGTTAGCTACACACTGCTCATATTTTCAAGGTTTTCTTTGAAACTATGAGCTAGAAACTTACTTTACATCAGACTCTTTTTTTTTTTTTAAATCACATTTCCAAGGGCTGGGGCCCTGGGCACAGACCTAGAGTGCCTGTGCTGAGAGCCTTTGGCCCTGTGCACTACCCAACCTACACCACTCACCCAACCTTAACTTTCTCCCTCCAAAAGTGCAGACAAACAAACAACAAATCACCAGAACAAATCAGCATCAGATGATAAAACTCTCTCTCTCTCTAGGAATTCATCTCCAGTGTTACTGTGAACTAACAAAGAACAAAAACATCCAGCTGTTATTTCCTACAAAATAGAGTTAAAAAGGCAAATGCATGAGTTCCACATGTACATCTTTAAGCCCGCCACACTCTAAAATCAACACACTTCATAACACCACACAGATCGACCATTCCAATCCTAGTCACCCAGGTAATCTCCTAATGCAACAACCCGCCCCACAATGAGAAGATGGATGGAACCAGTACGTAATATCATGCACTCTGGACCTGCATTCCTTTTGCAATCTGTTGTAGACATTTAGGATCTGACCAATGCACCAACATGCATGGATCTTCCATTGACATCAAAAGGCCTCTACCAAACAAGAATGCATCCAACACCCTATTTCTACCAAAGAACAAAACAAAGTTGAGTGGCTGGTAGGAATCAAGTGGACAGTAAAGAGTGAAGAAGGGGAACTGGCTGCATCCCTCAACTGTTCATTGTAGATTTGTTAAATCAATGTAAAAGCAACCCCCCACTGTAGGCACTATCCCATTGCCTGAAGCGACAAACCCCATGGGACAAGAATGGCTCTGCTAAGACCTTCTTTGGCTATAGGCTGTTCTAAAAGCTGCCTGCACACAGCATGGCTTCCTGCTGTATGCAGCTGCAGCACTGATTTCCCCTCCCTGTTCAAGTTTCCTCCCCCAACACTGGCATACGAGGGTACTCATAGATTCCTAGGTCCATTGTGATCATCTAGTCTGTCCTCCTGGATAGCACAGGCCAGAGACCCGCCCCACAATAATTCCTAGGCCCTACTCAGCAATTCAAGTTGTGACAAGTGGCCTACATGTCCGTTACTTGCTATGTGGGTTGAGTAAGGAGCATGATCCTCATTTCACAGATAGAAAGGCAGAGGCTCCAAGAGGTTAAGCAACCTGCCTACTACAGGACATTCTGGATTAAGTATGGAACTGGCAGTCTGGAACAAACTGTGTCCTAATTGGATGGATACTGATTCACTCCATGGCCTCAGGCACCTCACAAAGGTCCATATTTTCAAAAATGGCAGTCGATGTTGGGTGCCTCAAGTTTTAGGTGGCCAACCTGAGATCCCTTGGGTCTGCTTCAGTGAGCTGCTGACCTGCACTGCAGCTCGAGGCACTCAGCCAAGGTAAAAAATCCAGCCTGAAAACAAGGCACCTGCTACCTGCACCAGAGGTCCCTTTTGACAAGTTTGGCCTGGACTCTTTGGGCTCAGGGTCCCTAGCTGCAAAGTGGGGCCACAAGTTGCCCCATAAGGCGAGTATGGAGAGCCCACTGGGGCTGGCACTGAGCAGCTGCCCGGACATCCCACCAGCCCTGCAGGGTTTGTGGGGGGCAGCACAGGACACAGGCTGACCCCACCTGAAGGCCATGGGCTAGCCACAAGCTCCTCGTCCCTTAGTCCGGGGCTGGTTCCTTGGCTTGGTGTGGAGCCCCCGGACAACCGTCAGCCCGGCACTTTCCGCTCCCCCCGGCGCGGCCGGGCGAGCCCCTGACCCGGGGCGCCCAACAGGCAGCAGCCGGGCAGAAAGCGGTGCCCTAAGGCCCGTCGACGGCCTCGGGGGTCCGGCCCCCACCCCGCGGGCTTTGTCCCCGCGGCCGGCCGGGCCGCAGCCTCCAGCAGGGGGCGGCGGCGCTGCGCAGGAGCCGCTCCCCCGGCCCGCCCCGCTCCGCTCCCCGCCCGGCCGCAGACAAAGGCCGGCCTCCCGCCCGTCCCGCCGGCTGCCA
>NW_020667006.1:0-2092 GCF_002925995.2 Terrapene triunguis | reverse complement strand
AAGAGGGGGGCCGGGGCGGGGATTTGGGGAAGGGATCCAATAGGGGCAGGGAGGGGGCAGAGTTGGGGCGGGGACTTTGGGGAAGGGGTTGGAATGGGGGGCGGGGCCAGGAGCAGGGAAAGGGTGGAGTCGGGGCGGGGCCAGGAGCGGGGGGGCGCGAGCACCAACCGGCGCCGGAGAAAGTTGGCGCCTATGGTGGCAGGACGTTTTTGACTCCCATGCTCAATTTGTTCTCTATGGTGCTCCGGTGGGGCAGGGCACCTGCTGACTCGGCAGTGCCCCCTCTGGAGTGGGTCGGGACTGCAGGCAGTGTCATCGTCCCCCAGCAGGCAGGTGCGCCCAAATCTGGTTCTTACAGCTGCCCGTCGCGGCTGGGAAACGTTTCCCTCTGCAGCCTGAGCCTGTAATAACTCACAACAAAAACAAAGGCCGCAGGAAGAGACCATTTCCCTGTGGTGGGGCCAGCGGGACACGCCCCGAGGTGTGGGGTCCTGTTGGCATGTGTCCCCCGTGGCTAGACAGTCCCTGACCGCTCCCATCAGTGTTAATGGCAGGTCTGCAGGTAGCCCCAAGGTCAGGAGTACAAAGACTCCGCTCCTCCTCCAGGCCTGGCCAGCGTCGCACGTCCCCAAGCGAACGAGGGCAGTGGGAAGGGGCAGCCGTGCGGATCCTTTGCCCTACGTCGCCCACGGGAGGACGGAGCTGCCAGCTCGAGTGAGCCCAGGCCCCACTAATTTTAGTCATTGTGTTAGCGAAGGGCTTTTAATTAGTATCTCCAGCTGTTGGGATTTTTCGCGCTCTAATTAGAAATGACCTGGCAGGGAGCCGGCTAACATTCTGTTCCCCTCCAATCCCGTATTTATAACCTGGCTTTTAATGTTCCAATTAAAAAGGATATTTTGTTTGTACAGGGGGAGGGAGATTTTAACGGAGCCGGACAATCCCCCGGCTCCTCCCACCCCCTGTCTCCTCCAAGACTAACAAACCTGCCGTTCCCCTTCCATGTCTGGGGAGATGAATTGCTACGAAGAAACGCATGGCCAGCCCCCTTGGCCCACAGGAGAGGTTCTGAATGTGCAGCGTGCACCCAGGACAATGCCTGTCTGGCGTGGCCGCAGGGGAACAAGCTGTCCCCTGGGGAATAAACATTCTTGTCCTTTGAAGCATCTGGACGTGATTATTTTGCAGGCTGCTTCAGGGAATAGTCACGTTTAAAAAAGCCAAGCAGAGCGTGCCCATCACCGCCTAGCTGCTAGGATCAGGGCGTGTCACCCGCCTTCTCCCCTTGAAACGCAGCCTCCCGCAGACAGGTGGGCCACACCCAGGCATGAAAGGGACAATGGGCACAGTGGGCGCCGACGCATAGGAGTGGTGTCCTCAGAGGGAAGGAGCCAGTTGCAGCTCCCCTTGGCTTTAAGGGGTGTTGCCGGTGGCTCAGCACCTCTGGGGATTTGGCCTGTGCTCACAAGGCCCCGGCAGAGAGTGGCTGGTGGAGGGGAAGAGAGGAGAGTGAGCAGCGCTGAGGGGGGCGGAGTGGAGACGGCAAAGCTGGAGGACAGAGAAGGAAAGGAGAAGCCATGGCTGGTGGCCACTCCGGTCCCTTTGGGGACAGCTAAAGGGCACGAAGCAAAACCCCAGACCCAGGGCTGGGGAAGTGCAGCTCTGGGTCCAGGCTGGGCCGCACAACCCCAGACCCACTTTTGCGGTGTCCCAGGAACATGCTGCTCAAGAAGCTATTGATGTGGGGACCTGCAGGTTGCTCTGAGGCCTAGTTCAGCACAGGGGTGTTACCCCTTCCCAGTAGCCGCTTCCCAGACGATGTCCCCAGCCCCGTTTGAACCGAACTGGATTTGAATTGGGCCAGCGGCGTCGCTGACCTTCCGGACACCCATTTACTCCTGACTCGTGCTGCCCTGCATAAGAATTGATAGACACATGGGCTGCGATATAGACCCCCATTCCCCATTCATTCCAATGGGAGTAGAGCACCCAATCCTTCAGATGGCTTTGAACTTCTCAGCCTGTAGGGAAGGAAAGGTTCCCGCAAGGCCAGGGCCGGCTCTGGCTTTTTTGCCGCCCCAGGCAAAAAAGC
>NW_020667005.1:0-1164 GCF_002925995.2 Terrapene triunguis | reverse complement strand
AGCAATGTGGAAATCATGGTGTTACTGGGGCAGGTTCATGCCGTGGACCGCCGATTCTGGGCCCGGGAAACAAGCACAGACTGGTGGGACCGCATCGTGTTGCAGGTCTGGGACGATGCCCAGTGGCTGCGAAACTTTCGCATGCGTAAGGGCACTTTCATGGAACTTTGTGACTTGCTTTCCCCTGCCCTGAAGCGCCAGAATACCAGGATGAGAGCAGCCCTCACAGTGCAGAAGCGAGTGGCGATAGCCCTGTGGAAGCTTGCAACGCCAGACAGCTACCGGTCAGTGGGGAATCAATTTGGAGTGGGCAAATCTACTGTGGGGGCTGCTGTGATCCAAGTTGCCAGGGCAATGAGAGACCTGGTGATATCAAGGGTAGTGACTCTGGGAAACGTGCAGACCATAGTGGATGGCTTTGCTGCAATGGGATTCCCAAACTGTGGTGGGGCGATAGACGGAACCCATATCCCTATCTTGGCACTGGCGCACCAAGCCACCGACTACATAAACCACAAGGGGTACTTTTCAATGCTGCTGCAAGCCCTGGTGGATCACAAGGGACGTTTCACCGACATCAACGTGGGCTGGCCGGGAAGGGTACATGATGCTCGCGTCTTCAGGCAGTCTCTTCTGTTTCGAAAGCTGGAGGAAGGGACTTTCTTCCCGGACCAGAAAATAACCATTGGGGATGTTGAAATGCCTATCGTTATCCTTGGGGACCCAGCCTACCCCTTAATGCCATGGCTCATGAAGCCGTACACAGGCAGCCTGGACAGTAGTCAGGACCTGTTCAACTACAGGCTGAGCAAGTGCCGAATGGTGGTGGAATGTGCATTTGGCCGTTTAAAAGCGCGCTGGCGCAGCTTACTGACTCGCTCAGACCTTAGCGAAAAGAATATCCCCATTGTTATTGCTGCTTGCTGTGCGCTCCACAATATATGTGAAAGTAAGGGGGAGACATTTATGGCGGGGTGGGAGGTTGAGGCAAATCGCCTGGCCGCTGATTACGCGCAGCCAGACACCAGGGCGGTTAAAGGAGCACAGCAGGGCGCGGTGCGCATCAGAGAAGCATTGAAAACCAGTTTTGTGACTGGCCAGGCTACGGAGTGAAACTTCTGTTTGTTGCTCCTTGATGAACCCTCTGCCCCTCCCCCACCACCC
>NW_020667004.1:0-1047 GCF_002925995.2 Terrapene triunguis | reverse complement strand
CCCAGCCAGAAGAGTCATTGGGAAGGTTGGCTGTTTCTAGCCTACGCGTACAGGGGGCATGTTGACTTGGCAGTTTAGAGAGAGAGGGCCTGTGTGCAGGTGGACGCATCTGTTGGAAGTAACAGAGGAGGAGAAGGACCTCGGAGTCCTGGTTGACCGCAGGATGACTATGAGTCGGCAATGTGACGTGGCTGCGAAAAAAGCTAATGCGATCTTGGGATGCATTAGGCGAGGTATTTCTAGTAGGGACAAGGAGGTGCTGCTTCCGTTATACAAGGCACTGGTGAGACCTCATTTGGAGTAGTGTGTGCAGTTCTGGTCTCCTATGTTTAAAAAGGATGAACTCAAACTGGAACGGGTACAGAGAAGGGCCACTAGGATGATCCGAGGAATGGAAAACTTTTCATATGAAAGGAGACTCGAGGAGCTCGGTTTGTTTAGCCTAACCAAAAGAAGGCTGAGGGGAGATATGATTGCTCTATTTAAATATATCAGAGGGATAAATACCAGGGAGGGAGAGGAATTATTTCAGCTCAGTACTAATGCGGACACAAGAACAAATGGATATAAACTGGCCGTGGGGAAGTTTAGGCTTGAAATTAGACGAAGGTTTCTAACCGTCAGAGGGGTGAAATTTTGGAACAGCCTTCCGAGGGAAACGGTGGGGGCAAAAGACCTCTCTGGCTTCAAGATTAGGCTAGATAAGTTTATGGAGGGAATGGTTTGATGGGATAACGTGATTTTAGTCAATTAGGCAATAACGTGCCATCGCTGGTAAAATGTGGGTCCGGCTGGAGAATCTTGCCTGTATGCTCGGGGTTCTACTGATCGCCATATTTGGGGTCGGGAAGGAATTTTCCTCCAGGGTAGATTGGCAGAGGCCCTGGAGGTTTTTCGCCTTCCTCCTCAGCATAGGGCAGGGGTCGCAAGCTGGAGGATTCTCTGCGACTTGAAGTCTTTAAATCACGATCTGGAGACTTCAACAGCTGAGTTAAGGGAAAGTGGGTGGGTCAGCTTTTGTGGCCTGCATCATGCGGGAGGTCAGAC
>NW_020667003.1:0-1583 GCF_002925995.2 Terrapene triunguis | reverse complement strand
TTTTATTACACACAGTTTTTATAAACGTGCGTTTCTTTTTCAGCACACGCACTTGATTCTGTGTTAAAGGTACGTTTCCTTTTAAGGTATTGAGCGCTATTTCTGAGATGGCCGCTACTAGATCGTCAGAGGCCGAACACAGTATAGGCCTCCTTTGCTGTGGGGACCATTTCCTAAGTAATTTTAAAAGGCCCAGGTTTCTCTTCACGCAGCTAGACATGTTTGATATTTGTGAAAAGGGAGGGTGACTGGAATCCCACTCTGGGGGATTATTTAGGGGACCTCATGAGCGAGATCCCGCCAGATCAACACATCACCAAGTTTGTGTCAGCAGGCCCGAAAACCTATGGGTATAAGCTGTCGGGTGGAAAGGCCTGTATGAAAGTCAAAAGGTATTACCCTAAACGTAGCAAACTGCGAAAAGATCAACTTCGACAGTTTGAAAGATCTAGTCCTCGACTATTGCACGGGTCTGCAAGAAAACACCTCAAAAAAGATAGAGGTGCAGCAGCCCTCTATCGTAAGAAACAAAAACCAGTGGCAAATAGAGACAAAAACCCTTAAAAAGACACAAAAAGTGGTTTACAACAAGAGGGTCCTAGGAGAAGGTTTTAAAACCCTGCCCTACAGCTTTTGAAAAAAAAATGGATACGAGGTGGAAACACCCCTTTTCTGCAATTCTCGCGGGGCCTAGCAACTGCGGGAAAAGTTACTTTATAAAAAACGTGTTGGATAATGCCAAACACACACTGTCTGTTATGCCTGAGAATATCGTGTGGTGTTACAGTTGTTGGCAACCTCTGTATAAAGAACTGCTTTGTAAATATCCCTTTATCAATTTTGTGGAGGGGCTGCCTGATGGTTTTGAGGATGACAGTTTGTTTCCTACTAATAAAGTAAATATGATTATCATAGACGATCTGATGAACTTGGCTTGTGAAAGCGATGAAATCGAGAAAGCCTTTACCAAGTACGTGCATCACAGAAACCTGAGCATTATGTATATAGTTCAAAACGTATTTTGTCAGGGAAAAAAGAGTCGCACGATTAACCTAAACACAAAGTACATGGTTCTGTTCAAAAACCCCAGGGATAAATTACAAATTGCTACGCTCGCTCGGCAAATGTACTCCGGCAAAGCTCAATTCTTTCTAGAAGCTTTTGAGGATGCTACCAAAAGACCTCATGGCTACCTGGTGGTGGATTTAAATGCTTCCACACCAGAAGCTTATAGACTAAGAACTGGTCTTTTCCCTCCAGACTGGCCGGCGGCTTATACTTTGAAAAGAACAACAGCTGGGTATAAAAAGAGATGACTTATCGGCAGGCCCCTTTTTATCAGCCGGGGCTGCTGACCGAAAACATGTCTAGCTGCGTGAAGAAAAACCTGGGCCTTTTAAAATTACTTAGCAAATGGTCCCCACAGCAAAGGAGGGCTATACTGTGTTCGGCCTCTGACGATCTAGTAGCGGCCATCTCAGAAATAGTGCTCAATACCTTAAAAGGAAACGTACCTTTAACACAGAATCAAGTGCATGTGCTGAAAAAGAAACGCACGTTTATAAAAACTGTGTGTAATAAAA
>NW_020667002.1:0-2759 GCF_002925995.2 Terrapene triunguis | reverse complement strand
GGGCAGCTCGGCTCTTAATCAGAGCCGAAGAGTCAGGAGAGGAGCAGAGCCGCCGCGGGAGGGGAAGTGCCTTGCCGGCATTTTCCCGGACATGTTCGGCTTTTTGGCAATTCCCCCCGGACGGGGGTTTGAGTACCGAAAAGCTGGACATGTCCGGGAAAAAACGGATGTATGGTAACCCTATGCAGTGGGGGCTGCACTGATGGACCAGCAGGGGGAGTGGCTGGCCCCAGGCACTGCATCTTTGCCCTGCCACCAGCCTTGCACACCCATCCCCATTGTCGGCCACTGGACCCACCCCACTCACCGCTGGTAGGCGGGTGGCTGGTGAGCAGGGATCTGGCCAGCAGCAGGACCCACCAGTACTGATAGGGGGTGGAGACAGAAAACATGGTACAGTTTGCCCATTTTAAAGAAAAAGTTGGGACACCTGCAGGAGGGCTTAAAAAGAGGACTGTGCCTTTAAAAACGGGATGTCTGGTCACCCTAAGGAGACGTGAATGCATTTCTCTCCAGAACGGTGGGTTATTTTTTTCACATGACACACAGTGAAACCTCCCATTGTGAAATTGCTTCACTATCATTTGTCTGATGAGAAATGTGTGTTTGTTGTGCAGGCTGTGCAAGATTGATGGTGTCCTCAGCTAGTCGTTTCCTTGCAGTTAGGAGTTTGGTTTTGTAAACCATGTTATAGGTAATGATGCTGCTGTTTCTTAGGCAGGTGGCATGAGGCAAACTTGACTCATCCTGTGCAGTGGAGTTCAGGAAGTAGACCAGACAACCGCATAAGCAAAAACCAGTGCATTGCAAGATGTCAGTTGACGAGCTGTTTGGACTATTGTGCCAAGAACCTCCCATTCACATTGCCAGAGTGGAGTCTACATGGGTTGTTAGTTTCATTCAGAGCTGGAAGCAAAGGAGAAAACTGTATCTAGGTGAAACTGAAGGGTGAATGTAGGTTGCACTCTGTAATTACCTAAGCTGGAATTTTGCCAAGACATCGGGATAACACTTCTGGTCTTATGCACTGTTAGTTCTTTAATTACCATGGTTTTCCTTCTCATCCAGAAGACATCACCTCTGGCACCAAAGTGCCCCTTAACACCTGTTCCATACTGATTTAGAGAAGAAAGCACCACCTACTAAATCATCTGCACTAGCTAAGTGTTCCTTTAAAATACTGAACTTGCCCATTCTTGCTTAGGTTCTGAGATCTGATCACAGCCCCATGTGTAAGGGCTAGAGGCTGCTCTTGAAATCTAGAGGAGATACTAACCTCATGAAACTAGACTGGAAGAACTAACTCTTAAAAGAGGTTGAAAATACTCAGATATTCTCTCTCTTCTCTCTAATCAATCCGTTAATTTTGCAGTTTACTTTTCTCTCCCGAGTAATTGCCACCAGGAGTGGCTCTAGGCACCAGCAAAGGAAGCACATGCTTGGGGCATCCCATTTGCAGGGGCGGCAGGGATCCAGCATGGGAGCTGAGAACCAACAGGGGGCCCTGGGAGCTGTAGTTTCTTGGTTAGCTCCCTGCCTATACAGCCAGCCCTGGAGCAGGGAAAGAACTACATTTCCCAGCATTCCCTTGGCCACTACCAACAGGAAAGAGGGGGAGGGAGTGAGGAAGCTGAGACCTCATGCTGCAGCCTGCTGTGAATGGAGAGCTGCACTGGGAAGGGTAGGGATACCATATTTTAACATTCAAAAAATAGGACACTCCACGGGGAGGGAGGGTAGCCCCACCCTGCCACCATCCACTCCCTCCAACTGCCCCCCACAGAAACCCCAACCCATCCAACCCCCCTGTCCCTTGATCACCCCCTCCTGGGACCTCTGCCCCAACTGCTCCCCAGGACGCCACCCCCTATCTAAGCCCCACTGGTCCTTGTCCCCAACTGCCCCTCCTGAGGACCCCCCCAACTTCCTCCCTAGAATCCCACCCCCTCCCTGTCCCCTGACAAACCCCTGGGACTCCCATGCCTATCCAACTGCTGCCTGTCCCCTGACTGCCCCCCCGAACCCCTGACCCATCTAACCCCCCTTCTCCCTGTCCCTTGACTGCCCCTCCAGAACCCCCTACCCCTTCTCCAACCCCCCAGCCCCCTTACCATGCCACTCAGACCAGCGTGTCTAGCTTTGCGCAGCACCAGACACACGGCTGCATACATGCTGCCGTGCTCCCCTGCGGAGCCACAGCCCCCCCTCCCACCTCCCCTAGCACCTGCCTTCCAGATTTGAACACCTCAAAATTCAGGAGTGCTCAAGCTCAGTTTGGGCGGCTGTTACTTCATTTCTCCCAAATCAAATATACTGATCCACTGTAACTTGCTGTAGAAAAAGTAGGATAAAATTGAGCAAGAAATGCTTCCCAGTGGTTATTAGGACTGGAATTGCTATTTTCAGCAGCCATTGCCTTTTTTTTGTTTGTTTGTTTGTTTAAAAGGAAGACAGTGATATTGCATTGGCAAATTCCCCATAGAAAGAAAGAGTGGAACAAAAGAATAATAAAGGCACCTCAACTTTTCCTCATTTATGTAGGACAGTCTTATAATATGCATCCAGATATCCTCCAAGCACACAAGCTGAAAATTGTTCCACTTTACTGCAGTGCTGTAACCATGCGGGAACCAGTCCTGTCTGTGTTCTGTGTACATCTAAAATTCCTGCTGAATGACCTGCCCTGGGAGCGAGTTACCAGTGACCCAGGGCTGCAGTGGAAGGAGGGTGCAGGTGGGCTGGGGGGGGGGGGGGGGGGG
>NW_020667001.1:0-1285 GCF_002925995.2 Terrapene triunguis | reverse complement strand
CCGGGCTGGTGCAAGCCCTGGTGCACTCGAGCAGGGCCCCACACAGGAGCTGGGTGTTCCCAGGCCAGGGCCTGGCCCAGCCCCTGGGGAATGGGCAGCGCAGGCAGTACAGCCAGATGGGCCCACGGGGTGGCTCCCTTAGGGCTATCATATGTCCGGCTTTTTGGTCTATAAATAGCCGTCCAGGGGGGATTTTTAAAAATCTAAAAATGTCCGGGATTTCCCCCGGTCGGCTATTTATAGATAGAAAAGCGGTGGCCAAGCGCCGCTGGGCACCCAAAGCCCCTTCCCGGCTCCCCCCATCCCCTGCAGCCTTACCATGCTGCCCGCAGCTGTCTTCCCCCTCCTCCCCTCCCCTGAACGCTCCACCCCCTGCTCCTTCCCCTCCCCTGCTTCCCGCGAATCAGATCTTTGCGGGAAGTCTGAAAAGAAGCAGGGGCAAGCGGGAGGCAGCAGCAGGTAAGCTGGGGCGGGGGGGCGCAAGGAGGAGAGCTCCAGGGAGGCGCGGCCCTGGCCGAGCGGCTCCCTCCGGCCCGGGCCAAGCGGCGCCCGGCTGCCCCAGCGGCTCCGGCCCAGCTCGGGCCCCAGCCCGGACCCGGCCCGGCTCGGGCCCCAGCACCCCCGGCCCGGCTCAGGCCCCAGCAGCGCCTGCCAAGCACCTCCGGCCCGGCCCCAAGCCCCGCAACCCCGGCCGGAGTGCAGCCCGATTCCTGGGCTCTTTAAAGCCGGCCCTGGTCAGGGGACAGGGACGGGGGGTTGGATGGGTCGGGAGTTTGGGGGGGGGCTGTCAGGGGGGCAAGGGTGTGGAGAGGGGTTGGGACAGGGAGCGGGGGGGTTAGATGGGTCTGGGGGGGCTGTCAGGGGGGCAGGGGTGTGGAGAGGGGTTGGAACAGTCAGGGACAGGGAGCAGGGGGGGTTAGATGGGTCTGGGGTTCGGGGAGGGCTGTCAGGAGGCAGGGGTGTGGAGAGGGGTCGAGGCAGGCAGGTAGCAGAGGGGGTTGGATGGGTCAGGAGTTCTGGGGGTCCTGTTGGGGGCGGGGAGCAGTTGGATAGGGCATGGGAGTCCCCGGGGGTCTGTCTGGGGGTAGAGGTGTGAATATGGGGTGGGGGGGTGTGGATAAGGGTCGGGGCAGTCAGGGGACAGGTAGGGTCGTAGGGCGTTCTCAGGAGGGGGCAGTCAGGGGACAAGAAGCAGGGCGGCTTAGATAAGCGGTGGGGTCCTAGGGGGCAGTTAGTGGCAGGGGTCCCAGGAGGGGGCAGTCAGAGGACAAGGAGCGGGGGGGGG
>NW_020667000.1:0-3144 GCF_002925995.2 Terrapene triunguis | reverse complement strand
GCAACAGTCAGTGGTAGAATGAGAAGGAGAAAGATTAAGAAGATATTTCGCTAGACAGAATTAAGGGAGATTATGCCAGGCTGGGGAAGACACTTAAGGAAGTTGAGGCTCAGATTATCTTCAGTGGGATTCTGCCTGTTCCTAGAGAAGGACAGCAAAGGGCTGACAGAATTGTGAGGATAAATAGCTGGCTAAGGGAGTGGTGCTATAAGGAGGGCTTTGGGATGTATGGCCACTGGGAGGCTTTCGGGGACAGACAGCTGTTCTCGCGGGATGGACTTCACCTGAGTAGGGAAGGAAATAGACTTCTGGGAGGGAGGCTGGCTCATCTCATCAAAAGGGCTTTAAACTAGGAACTTGGGGGAGACGGTTGGGAGATGTTCAGTTAATCTCCACGCCAGACTCCAACACTGAAAAGGAGTGTGAGGAGATAAGCACAGACATAGGTAGGGGTAGGGAATTGGACATAAGAAAGAGGGGGCGGATGGACAGCATGGGGTCCGTTCCAAATTGCATAACTAATGGGAGAAAGGATAGACAGCATACGGTAAGATGTTTATACACCAATGCGAGAAGCCTAGGTAACAAAATGGAGGAATTGGAGCTCCTGGTCCAAGAAATGAAACCTGATATCGTGGGAATAACCGAAACGTGGTGGAACGGTAGTCATGACTGGAGTACAGGTATGGAAGGGTATGTGCTGTTTAGGAATGACCGGAAAAAAGCTAAAGGTGGGGGAGTGGCGTTATATGTCAATAATGAGCTAAAATGTAAAGAAATAATAAGTGATGGAATGGATAAGACGGAGTCTGTATGGGCAATAATTACACTGCATAAAAGAACTACTAGAGCCTCCCCCGAGATAGTGCTTGGGGTGTGCTATAGACCGCCAGGATCTAGCCTGGAGGCGGACAGAGAACTACTTAATGTTTTTAGGGAAGTAAAAACTGATAAGAACTGTGTCATCATGGGGGACTTTAACTTCCCAGAAATAGATTGGGTAACAAATGCTAGTAACAATAATAGGGCTCAGATGTTCTTAGACGTGCTAGCAGATGAATTCCTTCATCAAGTAGTAACTGAACCGACGAGGGGGGATGCCATTTTAGATTTAGTGCTGGTGAGTAGTGAGGACCTCGTTGAAGAATTGGTTGTAGGGGACAACCTTGGCTCGAGTGACCATGAGCTAATTCAGTTTAAACTAAATGGAAGGATTAACAGAAATGATACTGTAACTAAGGTTTACAATTTCAAAAAGGCCAACTTTAATAAATTAAGGCAACTACTTAGGGAAGTGGATTGGGCTAACATACTTAGGGATCTAAAGGCAGATGACGCCTGGGATTATTTCAAGCAGAAGTTGCATGAGATGTCTGAGGCCTGTATCCCGAGAAAGGGAAAACGGTTAGTGGGCAGGAGATTTAAACCTAGCTGGATGAGCGGGAGTCTCAAAGGGGCAATTAAGAAAAAACAGAAAGCGTACAGAGAATGGAAGAAGGGAGGGATCAGCAAGGAAACCTACCTTATTGAGTTTAGAGCATGTAGGGATGCGGTGAGAAAGGCCAAATGCCGTGTAGAGTTGGACCTCACGAGGGGAATTAAATCCAATAGTAAGAGGTTTTATAGCCATATAAATAGGAAGAAAACAAAGAAAGAGGAAGTGGGACCGCTGAAGAATGTGGATGGAGTGGAAATTAAGAATAATCTAGGCATGGCACAATATCTAAATGAATATTTTGCATCGGTCTTTAATAAGGCTAATGAAGGGTTTAGGAATAGAGGGAGTAGGACAGAGGGGAATAGAGGAGGGGGGATAGACATTACAGTATCAGAGGTGGAAGCCAAACTTGACCAGCTAAACGGGACTAAATCGAGCGGACCGGATGATCTTCATCCTAGAATATTGAAGGAAGTGGCACGAGAAATTGCGAGCCCCTTGGCAACAATTTTTAATGAATCTGTAAACTCGGGGGTGGTACCGTTGGACTGGAGAATAGCTAATGTGGTTCCTATTTTCAAGAAGGGGAAAAAAAGTGACCCGGGTAACTACAGGCCTGTTAGTTTAACTTCTGTAGTATGTAAGGTCTTGGAAAAAATTTTGAAGGAGAAAGTAGTTAAGGACCTTGAGGTGAATGGCAATTGGGACAAATTACAACATGGGTTTACGAAAGGCAGGTCGTGCCAAACCAACCTGATCTCCTTCTTTGAGAAAGTAACAGACCTTCTAGATAAAGGAAATGCGGTGGATCTAATATACCTTGATTTTAGTAAAGCGTTTGATACGGTTCCGCATGAGGAATTATTGGTTAAATTGGATACGATGGGGATCGATAGGAAAATCCAGAGGTGGATAAGGAACTGGTTAAAGGGGAGACTGCAGCGGGTAGTACTGAAAGGTGAACTGTCAGATTGGAGGGAGGTCACCAGTGGGGTTCCTCAAGGTTCGGTTCTGGGTCCGATTTTATTTAACCTATTCATTACTGACCTCGGAACCGAATGTAGGAGTGGGCTGATAAAGTTTGCGGATGACACAAAGTTGGGAGGTATTGCCAACTCGGAGAATGATCGGGATATTCTGCAGGGAGACTTGGATGACCTTGTAGATTGGAGTAATAATAATAGGATGAGATTTAATAGTGAGAAGTGTAAGGTGATGCATTTAGGGATGACTAACAAGAATTTCAGTTATAAGCTAGGGACGCATAGGTTAGAAGTGACTGAGGAGGAGAAGGACCTCGGAGTCCTGGTTGATCGCAGGATGACTATGAGTCGGCAATGCGACGTGGCTGTGAAAAAAGCTAATGCGATCTTGGGATGCATAAGGCGAGGTATTTCTAGTAGGGACAGGGAGGTGCTGCTTCCGTTATACAAGGCGCTGGTGAGACCTCACTTGGAGTACTGTGTGCAGTTCTGGTCTCCTATGTTTAAAAAGGATGAACTGAAACTGGAACGGGTACAGAGAAGGGCAACTAGGATGATCCGAGGAATGGAAAACCTTTCCTATGAAAGGAGACTCGAGGAGCTTGGTTTGTTTAGCCTAACCAAAAGAAGGCTGAGGGGGGATATGATTGCTCTCTTTAAATATATCAAAGGGATAAATACCAGGGAGGGAGAGGAATTATTTCAGCTCAGTGCTAATGTGGA
>NW_020666999.1:0-1049 GCF_002925995.2 Terrapene triunguis | reverse complement strand
TCTGTTTTCTCTGTACCAGCTTGTGCCATCAGACGTTTTGCTGCCTGCCCGAGGTAAACAAACACTTTATGTCTTTGACACAACTCGCCTGCAATACAGCACCATGGAGAGTATCACACGAAACAACATAATTCAAAACAGGAATGTCTAAAAAAGCACCCGATCCTCCCTCGTCCACTGGTCTCTGCCTCTTCCCCATCCCAATAAAAAAAAAAATCATCTTCTCAGCTCAACAGTTAAAGCCACCAGGACATTTTTCCTCACCTATGTCTAATCAGCACCACTAATATGGATTTTGTGACCCCGATTCTGACCTCACTTACACCAGCATTCTACTGCAGTGACTTCAGTGGAGTTACTTTCCATTGTGTGAGAGCAGAATCGTGCCCAGAGTGCAAAAAACAGCAATTAATCCAGAAACAAAAAATTAATCATAAAATGCTGTGAATATCCAGAGTGACCCCACTGAGGAATCGGACAGCCCTGCAGACAAAGCACAGAGCAGGTACTTGAGGAATGATTCTTTAGTGTTAGTAGTTTAAAAGCTGGAGCCAGTGTCAGGAAGGGCAGGGAGGGTGACTTCTCTCCCCGACCTGCCCAAACACACACTGTAACCCCTTTGGGGTTTAGAGAGCATGGACCCTTTAAATCTTTTTCTTGGGGGGTGGGGGTGCTGATTATTTCAGGAAGAGGAAGTCCTTTTTGTGGGGCGTGGAGGGGGAGGGGAGCAGAGAGAAAGACAAACTGGATGTTAGCTAGTGAAGTGGGGAGGTTGTCGCATGTCACTGTGTGGCTTTGCAGAGAGCAGCAGAAGTGGGCACCGAAGGGGTTTGTTGTGGAAACTTTACTGGCGCCAAAGACAACAAGGAGCATTGAAGACTCACCCCTGGACTAGAACTTTGCCCAGGACTCCTGAACTCTGTGTACAGACACATTGCTGAGTGTCTGTCCTTTCAGACTCTGCTACCACTGGGCCTGTGAGGCCTTGTGTTGAATGTAACCCTGTTTTACCGCTCCCCCTAGCTTCCCCCCTCTTGTTTTTCTCCTTT
>NW_020666998.1:0-1409 GCF_002925995.2 Terrapene triunguis | reverse complement strand
TTTTGTTTTTAACAAATTCATGCTGGCTATTCCTTATAACCTTCTCAAACTCTAGGTCAGGGGTGGGCAAACTTTTTGGCCTGAGGGCCACATCTGGGTATGGAAATAGTGTGGTGGGCCATGAATGCTCATGAAATTGTGGGAGGGGGTGAGGACTCTGGCTGGAGAGGGGGCTCTGGGATGGGCCCAGAAATGAGGAGTTCAGGGTATGGGAGGGGGCTCCGGGCTGTGGCAGGCGGTTGGGGTGTGGGGGGATGGGTGAGGGCTCCAGGTAGGGGTGCGGGCTCTGGGGTGGGGCTGGGAATGAGGGGTTGGGGGTGCAGGAGGGTGCTTCAGGCTGGGACCAACGGGTTCAGAGGGTGGGAGGGGGATCAGGGCTGGGGCAAGGGGTTGGGGCATGGGAGAGGGTCAGGGGTGCAGGCTCCGGGCAGCGCTTACCTCAAGCAGCTCTCGGAAGCAGTGGCATGACCCCCCTCTGCACACTGCCCCATCCACAGGTGCTGCCCCTGCAGCTCCCATTGGCCATGGTTCCCAGAGAATGGGAGCTGCGGAGGTGGCGCTTGGAGTGAGGACAGCATGCGGAGACCCCGGCTGCTCCTATGCGTAGGAGCTGTAGAGGAGACATACCACTGCTTCTGGGAGCCACGCGGAGCAGGGCAAGCCCCCGACCCCGTTCCCCAGCTGGAGCGCCAGAGTGGGACAAGCCCCAGACCCCACTCCCCAGCGGGAGATCGAGGGCTGGATTAAAACTTCTGAAGGGCTGGATGCGGCCCCCGCTCACCCACCCCTGCTCTAGGTGCTTACAAACTGATTGTTTAATAATTTGCTCCAGTATCTTTCCAGGCATGGAAGTTAAGATGACTGGTCTATAATTCCCCGTGTCCTCTGTGTTCCCCCTTTTAAAGAGAGGTGTTATGTTTGCCCTTCTCCAGTCCTCTGGGACTTCATTTGTCCAACCATGAGTTCTCAAAAATAATTGTTAATGGTTCCAAGGTTGTTTCAGCTAGTTCCTTAAGTACTTAGGATAAATTTCATCAGGTTCCGCTGACTTGAATACATCCAACATATCTAAATATTCTTTAACCTGTTCTTTCACTATTTTGACTTCCATTCTTCCCCCCTTGTTGTTAATCTTAATTGTGCTGAGTATCTGGTCATCATCAACCTTTTTAGTGAAGAGCGAAGCAAAATAGGCATTAACCACCTCAGCCTTCTTGATGTAATCAGTTATTAGCTCTCCTTTCCTACTATGCAAGGGACCTACACTTTCCTTCATGTTTCTCAAGTTCCTACTATATTTAAAGAACCTTCTTATAGCTTTTTATATACCTTGCTAGGTGTATTTTGTCCCTTAGTCTTTCTGATGGGGCTACTATAAGGTGGGTGCATAACTGGCTGGATAACCGTAC
>NW_020666997.1:0-1198 GCF_002925995.2 Terrapene triunguis | reverse complement strand
CAGTGTTCACCAGGGAATTGGTGGAAGAGTCTCTCAAGGCTACCCAGAGAAGAGAGTTAGCACATTGGGAGTGGTGGCAGCAAAAGCAGATCTAAGCTGGTAGAGAAGCTTAGAGGTTTTCATGCAGGTCCCTACATCTGTACCCTAAAGTTCAGAGTGGGGAAGGAACCTTGACAGGGGCATTGTGTGAACCGTGTGGGATCCTGGCCCTGGGATCTCACTCCAGACCTGGTGTTCTGGGCAGGGGGCAGCAGTGGCTGGGGGCCCCGGCTGGGGGCCCCTGCTGTGGGTGATGCCAGGGACTGTAGCGGATGGTCCGAATCGGCCCTTCTGGTCTTACGCCCTACGGCCCTGTGACCTGACCTGGAGCCACTCAGGAACCGGCCCCGGCAGAGCAGCAGCCTCTGCCCAATGCACTGGGTGCCCAGGTGTGGGGGGGGAATGTCACACACATCACAGCAACTCAGTGGGACCCGCCCCATTGGGAGGTTGGGGTCAACAGAGCCACAGATGCTTTACACCAGCTGGAATCTGGCCCATTGACTTTTCGGCAAGTTGACAAAACAAGGAGCAATGGTCTCAAGTTGCAGTGGGGGAGGTTTAGGTTGGCCAGAGATTCTCCCTAAACACATCACAAACACCCCCCCACAGCCCACCCTACACTGCACACCACCACCATGGGTGGCCAGTTAAGAGTAGATCGTCTGGGGACTCCAGCTTCTGCACGATTATGATTGGCAGGGTGTTGGGTCCGGCAGCTCTGATCCTGGGCTGTGTCCTGGAGTTAGGTTTCAAAGAACTTCCCTTTGGACCCCAGTTTATACAGTGAGTGAAACTGGAGTCCTGCTTAGCTGTTCCTTACCCAATCATTTCACCAATCCTAGCCCATTACAAAACAATTCTTTACCCAATCAGACCCAACCACCTGAGTTGATTTAAATCTTGAAAAATTAGTTATGCAACAGACAGAAACAATCAAAGAACCAGACAGAGACTCTACAGATAAACAAGAGAGAAGTGGGGACCACAAAGGCAAAACAATAGACGTATACATCTCACAACCACAACTGCTCCTAAGTGGTTTCTTGCCAGACAGAACGTGGAGAACAAAGTTTTCTTTAGAGATTCGAAGATCTGTTTCTTTAGCTGGTGATGGTGGGTGCTATTAGGACAGGAGACTTCTTAACAGCCTGATATT
>NW_020666996.1:0-1645 GCF_002925995.2 Terrapene triunguis | reverse complement strand
GGAGGAAAATTCCTTCCCGACCCCAAATATGGCGATCAGCAGAACCCTGAGCATACAGGCAAGAATCTCTAGCCAGACCCTCATTTTACCAGCGATGGCCGTTATTGCCTAATTGATTAGAATCACGTAATCCCATCAAACCATTCCCTCCATAAACTTATCTAGCCTAATCTTGAAGCCAGAGAGGTCTTTCGCCCCCACCGTTTCCCTCGGTAGGCTGTTCCAAAATTTCACCCCTCTGACGGTTAGAAACCTTCGTCTAATTTCAAGCCTAAATTTCCCCACGGCCAGTTTATATCCATTCGTTCTCGTGTCCACATTAGCACTGAGCTGAAATAATTCCTCCCCCTCCCTGGTATTTATCCCTTTGATATATTTGAAGAGAGCAATCATATCCCCCCTCAGCCTTCTTTTGGTTAGGCTAAACAAACCAAGCTCCTCGAGTCTCCTTTCATAGGAAAGGTTTTCCATTCCTCGGATCATCCTAGTTGCCCTTCTCTGTACCCGTTCCAGTTTCAGTTCATCCCTTTTAAACATAGGAGACCAGAACTGCACACAGTACTCCAAGTGAGGTCTCACCAGCGCCTTGTATAACGGAAGCAGCACCTCCCTGTCCCTACTAGAAATACCTCGCCTTATGCATCCCAAGATCGCATTAGCTTTTTTCGCAGCCACGTCGCATTGCCGACTCATAGTCATCCTGCGATCAACCAGGACTCCGAGGTCCTTCTCCTCCTCAGTCACTTCTAACCTATGCGTCCCTAGCTTATAACTGAAATTCTTATTAGTCATCCCTAAATGCATCACCTTACACTTCTCACTATTAAATCTCATCCTATTACTAATACTCCAATTTACAAGGTCATCCAAGTCTCCCTGCAGAATATCCCGATCCTTCTCTGAGTTGGCAATGCCTCCCAACTTTGTGTCATCCGCAAACTTTATCAGCCCACTCCTACATTTGGTTCCGAGGTCAGTAACGAATAGATTAAATAAAATTGGACCCAGAACTGAACCTTGAGGAACCCCACTGGTGACCTCCCTCCAATCTGACAGTTCGCCTTTCAGTACTACCCGCTGCAGTCTCCCCTTTAACCAGTTCCTTATCCACCTTTGGATTTTTCTATCGATCCCCATCTTATCCAATTTAACCAATAATTCCTCATGCGGAACCGTATCAAATGCTTTACTAAAATCCAGGTATATTAGATCCACCGCATTTCCTTTATCTAGAAGGTCTGTTACTTTCTCAAAGAAGGAGATCAGGTTGGTTTGGCATGACCTGCCTTTCGTAAACCCATGTTGTAATTTGTCCCAATTGCCATTCACCTCAAGGCCCTTAACTACTTTCTCCTTCAAAATTTTTTCCAAGACCTTACATACTACAGAAGTTAAACTAACAGGCCTGTAGTTACCCAGGTCACTTTTTTTCCCCTTCTTGAAAATAGGAACCACATTAGCTATTCTCCAGTCCAACGGTACCACCCCCGAGTTTACAGATTCATTAAAAATTGTCGCCAAGGGGCTCGCAATTTCTCGCGCCAGTTCCTTCAGTATTCTAGGATGAAGATCATCCGGTCCGCCCGATTTAGTCCCGTTTAGCTGGTCAAGTTTGGCTTCCACCTCTGATACTGTAATGTCTATC
>NW_020666995.1:0-1973 GCF_002925995.2 Terrapene triunguis | reverse complement strand
CATATCTTGAAAACTAGAGCCAATCAACAATTTTAACCATCATTTTCGTTCTCAGTGACCCAGAATTAGTAACGTTTGACTACATTTATTTCAGAAGCATTTTGGCTGTAGAGCAATGTTATGAGCAGCTGGTACTTAGCACAAGGCTTCATCTCACACAGCAAAGCATGAAATGATGCAACTGGTCATAATAGTAGAGAATTAAGCACCAAGCAATAGAAAGCCATAGCCTCTATTTCTAAAAATGTGACGTCTCTATTTTGTCAAGAACTTTTTCTCATGCTATGTCTAACAAATGTGTTTGGTGGGGAGGATGGGTAGGGGGAGGTACCACAAAGCAGGTGTCTGATAAAGTTATATGTACATATAGTAGGAATGATGTCTCATTAGATGAGAAAAAATAGACAAAAGGCAACCTTTGACTGATTTTAAGGATTCTCATTTTGGGAGGTTTATTTAAGAAGTGATTTGAGGAGCTTCACGGTGTCCCTTTATGGCTCTCCCAAAGCAACAGACACAGTAAATTCAGGGTCCAAATTATGATGTTACAGGGGCATAAGGCAGGTAAGCCTGTTATCTCCCCTCCCATCATCCTTGTCATAGACCCCTTTGGCTAGGTAATAAGAGCCAGCTGAGCTAGTTCAAGGATTACAGTTGAAGGTATGGAACATAAATTGGCATACTCCAGTGATTTTATGTTAATGATTTCCAAAGAAGCTATTGTATTTCCAGTCATTCTGAAGGGGAGAAGCATCTGGAGAATAGTTTGTTTTAAATCTATCCTAAATCAGAGGCTCTTGCAAGGACTACTGATCAAGTGGTACAGACATATCTAGAAAAGAATTTCAAATTAAACTCATCATGAAGTCAGCTTGGTTATCTTGGGATAAATGTTTCATCACAGCAAGTTATAAAAGGTGAGCTATGTCTCCATTATAAGTGAGCTAAAAAGGGATTGATAAATGGGTGGAAACTAACCATGTCATGGATTGGCAAGATTGCTACTGTCAAAAAATGAACCGTCTGCCAAAGTGAACCTTTTAAAAATCCTTCTCTATTAAGGAGGTTATCAGAAATGCAAACTAAGATTCTACATGTCAGTTGGGGAATAACCCAAGTACTGAAAAATAATATTTTTCATTTCCAGGGCATTTTTCATCCAAGTATCTGAAACCACATTACAAACATTAAGAGTAAGATTTTCAAAAGCACCTAAGTGATGATACCATTTCATAAACTGATATTTTACAGTCAGAGAAACTGACGCATGGAGGTATTGACTTGCCTGAGGTCCCATAATTCTGTGGCAGACCTGGAAATAGATACTAAATCTCTTGACTAGAAGTTTTGTGCTTTCTCCACTAAATAAAGGTTTCAGAGTAGCAGCCGTGTTAGTCTGTATCCGCAAAAAGAACAGGAGTACTTGTGGCACCTTAGAGACTAACAAATTTATTTGAGCATAAGCTTTCGTAGGCTACAGCCCACTTCTTCTATAAGCTTATGCTCTAATAAATTTGTTAGTCTCTAAGGTGTCACAAGTACCACTAAATAAAGAGAGCCTGGGCCAGAGCTTGTGTAAATCACTATTGCACCATTGACTTCATTTAAGGACCTAGCCCACTATATAATCTAGTCAAGTAAAGTGTGAACTAGCAATCTTTAATACTAAGAATTATTACTAAAATTCCAGTGGACTGATATAATTGAAAAAGGCAAGCACAAAATACAAGCTTCCCACGGTCACTTCTCCTGGGTGCCTATGGTTTGTTGTGATTTTCCTTTAACCTTTCCCCCACCCCAAATTTCCTGGGGGAAATAAAATCACCAACATAAATAACACTGCTCTACAGCCAAAATGCTTCTGAAATAAATGTAGTCATTTACTAATTCTGGGTCACTGAGAACGAAAACGATGCTTAAAATTGCTGATTGGCTCTAGTTTTCAAGATATGCTATTGGGTCAGTATATACGA
>NW_020666994.1:0-1412 GCF_002925995.2 Terrapene triunguis | reverse complement strand
TAATGAATAATTAGCATTCGGAACTCATTGCCACATGATAACATTGGGGCTAAAACCCAAGCAGGATTCACAAAGTAGTGATTTTTGTGTAGGTGATGCGGACATCCAGGGTTACAATAGCAAGGATTCCTAATAATAAAGCAAGAGTTTTGGCACCAATCTAAAGCCTCCTACTTTGGGGCATGAGCTAACCTCTAACTAATGGGGGTCAGGAGGAAATGGGAGCATCTTCCTAATACAGGGTCCCTGGCACCTTCCCCCGCAGCATATGGTCCTGGCCACTGTTGGAGACAGGATACGGGGCTTATAGACTGATCTACTCTGGCAATTCCTGTGTTTCTTATGTAAATTACTCCATGTTGTTTCCTTTTTGTGCTTCACAGCCAGATAGTTGAATCCTCCATTTGAAGAAAGGTTAATAAACACACAGAGCCAAAGTGTTACTAAGGGCTTCCAAAGGAGATTACTTTGAAAACAAGAAGATGGAAAGCACAGATAATGCACAGCTAATCTATCTGTTCACATATCTTATCTACCAATTATCTCACCACTTCTGGTAGATTTTGCCACGTGTGCAAATCCTGCTGAAAAAAGCTCATGAGGAGGCAGAGCTTTGGGATGAATTCTCCAATTAAGAGTGAATTATTTCTAGCATGTGAAGATAAATCTGATTGCCTAAATATCCCCTGGACACTTCCCTTCTCTGCCAGCTGTAGCTCTCAAATTGCCAAGGCCCAGATGTGAGACAATGACCCAAAACGGAAGACACACACAAATTATTCATTCTTTCTTTAGCATTGAGCTGATTGTAAACTGGAATTTCCACCTGGCAGGAAATTCTGATATTTTTACATTTGTATTAAACCTAAATCGAGAGGAAATTCCAAAAAATTTTGATTTTGGAAAATGCAAAACATTTCATTTCAGATCAACTCTCTGCATCTGCTCGAGTTGCCGTGGTGCCTCATGGAAGTCGTAGTTATGGTTCCCTTGGATCTTCATTCTCCCTTGTGGGCCTTGCTCTCTGGCCAGCCTACATCTCCCAAGCTGCACCAGGGTCTCTCCCTATAGCTCAGCTGCTGTGCAGCTCAGGGGGGAAGCAGAGGTTGCTGTCCACCTGATCTAAAATTAAATGTTTTGTTTTGATTTTCCTGAAGGAAAATTCTGCCCAAATTCATCTTTTCCAACAGAAAATCCCAGTTTCTACAAACCCCATTTTCCAATGGGGAAAATGTTGCATGCAGCATTTTTCAACCAGCCCTATTTACATGTGAATGGCTTTTTCTATAACCTCAGCTTCTAGAGCCTTTCTTTCTGATAGGTTTCAGAGTAGCAGCCGTGTTAGTCTGTATCCGCAAAAAGAACAGGAGTACTTGTGGCACCTTAGAGACTAACAAATTTATTAGAGCATA
>NW_020666993.1:0-1053 GCF_002925995.2 Terrapene triunguis | reverse complement strand
CGAACAGCTTCTTCACGGCTTCCTAGATACCTCCTCTACCAGAAATAAGTTCTAACAAACTGAATCTCTTGCATTCTGTCCCAGATGCACTGGTGGTGGATATACTGTCTAACAGTGAACATTGTGTCTCCTTTCTGGAGTAGGGCCTAATGGAATTAAAGGAGTCCTTGGGAACTTGCGTTTAACACCTTAGGACTCTTAGAAAATCGCAGCTCTGGTATTAGACCAACATCCTGTCTTTTCCCTAGACATGGCACATCCAGGTTACATGACAGAGACATTGCCTTAGACAAGTGCACTTGGTTTGTAGGTGAAAAGAAGGATTTAGTTCTCCAGGACTCTCAATTAAGGACCAAACTAACAAGATACTGAAAACAGTCTTTAGAATTTTAAAGGTCCCTAGGGGATTTTGACACAATTATAAAAACAAAGCAGCTTAAGACAAAGTACATGTAAAGGCAATAGCCCCAGTTTCACTGAGATATGAGTCATAGCAAGCAAGTTTGAGGAGCTGGGGAATTTCACAGAAGAACTGATCCATCTCATGATCTCCACAGAAGATTATTGCAAACGTGTTCCCAATGTGCAGTGCAGAATTGAGAACCCCACTGATCCAGGTACTGGCTGCCATTTGGACACAAGGTCTCCTGTTCTTGATCTCCTTGAAGTCCACCTTTCCGCCATGTCAGGATAGGTTTTGGCTGCTTGGTTCAACTCTCACCCTGAATTTAAAGGCACTAGTCTACAAAACAAATTCTGTGGGCTATCAGCTTTCCTGCTTACTCAGTTTTACTATCTGGCAGCTACCCCTCTGAAACAGAAATAAGAAGGGATGGAATAGAGTGTATGGGTTTCAAATTATCATATTATTGGACAATATTTGCATTAGCCGGTCTTTCTTAAAGCTCAGTTTCGAATTAAGGGTAGTTAGAAATTTTCTGATTAAAATGTTTTCAAAGGAAAATTGTGTTTTCAATTAATCAAATTTTCATAGAAAGTCTCAGGCATCCTCAAATATATTTCACTGATACTTCATATATATACATAGGAGAA
>NW_020666992.1:0-3097 GCF_002925995.2 Terrapene triunguis | reverse complement strand
CTGGCTCCATCTCTGACCAGACGTGCCAAACCCAGGAAAAAAACCACCGAAATCGGGCTTGTGTTTGGCTTAATTGACTTGTGAGTTGCTTGTTGGCTAGTGTGTGGCTTGCAGCTTGTTGCTTCTTTTTGATCGGCTCCCAGCAAGCAGGTGCCAGGGAGGGGGGGACGAGCGGGGGCAAGGGGGCGAGGGAGTCAGGGGCGCCCAGAATCAGCCCAAGAAATGTAGCTACAAGCATTGCTATTTTCAAACGAACTCCTCAGCTAAGCCTCTCATTAGTAGGTGAGCACAGAGAAGAGCGTAAGCTGGGGGCCATCTAACGGTCTGTATTAGGCGTGGCGGCAGTCTCTGGAATACAACAAACACAATGCACCTGGCCGTCTCTTCCACCGTGCTGTGCCATGAGGAGTGCAAGTGAGCGAGAGAGGAAAGAGAAAAAGAAGCAAACCCACATTGTCCCCTACTGGCCAAACACTGACATGCACTGTGACTAGAGAGTAAACCACCAGCAAAGGGCATTGCGTATACATGAATTAGGGATGGAAGTCAAAGGGGGGGGGGTTGACAAAAAATAGCTATTGACGTTATGAAAACGTTCACATCAGTCAAAACGTTCTCACTCTACTGCCAACAATCAAAACTCACATTTTCATTTGGATTCAAACCGAATGGAATCGAAGTGATGGTTTGGTTTGGTTTTTCTGGCCTTTCCCTCCCCCCTGCCCCAAAGGGAGAGAAAGAGGGGAAGGGAATTTAAAAAACCATAGAAGTATTTGGTTCGATTCAGTTCAGTTTGCATCAAGATGAAATTGTTTGCTTTCAATGATTTCTTCCAAAGCGGGGGGGAAAGATTTTGAACAAAACAAACCATTTCTCTTCCGTTTGGAGTATTTAGCAGGGGAGAATTCCCCCGGTTTGACCAGCCCTGATGCGAGCCGGGTGCTGAGGTCAGCGGAGCGCAGAGCAGAGTCCGGCTTTAATGGACTGTGCCCTCCCCCGGGAGCTGTGCTGGAGATCAGATCAGTCGCCTCCGGATGGGTGAGGAGACAGCACGTGTCTCAGCTGTTCGGCCAGGGGCTGTGGTGGGGGAACCTTGCCCCTAAAGACACGTAAGGAATTGTGCCCCCCCCAGGGGTGGCAGCGAGGGGCTAGGCCAGCCACCAGGGCTCTGTAGTCTAGGGGGCCATTTCCCAGGGTCCTGTCTGCGAGTGGGTTTGGCCCCCTATAGCTTGGCCTGCTTCCCCAGGCTGGAGGGAAGCTGCTTGCTGTCTGGTTTATGGGCCGCCCGTGGGAGGCAGGGCTGGGATAGTATCAGGAAAGTGACTCGGAGTCCCAGCCAGGGAAGCCCTGCACGGAGAGGGCGAGGAGAGATGCCCTGGCTGCTGCAGCTGGTGGAGCGCCCAGCATTGTGGCACATTTGGGGTTCCTGGAGAGGGGTGTATTATCCACTTTCTCCAAAGCCCCTATTTACCCTCTGCTGAGCCTCTGGGTCGTGTCACGAACCCTGGGGCCAGAGTAACAATGAGGCCTGATCGGGTGCCAGCGGCAAAAAGGGAGGAAATAAAAGCAGAAGTAAAAAAAATGCTGGCGTTGGGGATCATCGAAGAATCCCACAGTCAGTGTCCAGCCCAATCGTGCTGGTGCCCAAACCTGATGGCACCACAACATTTTGCAACGACTTCCGGCGACTAAACGAAGTATCCCAGTTCGACGCGTACCCCATACCTCGCATAGATGAGCTAGTGGACCGTCTGGGTAATGCCCGGTACTTGACTACCCTAGACTTGACAAAGGGGTACTGGCAGATTCCCCTTGCGGAAGACGCAAAGGAAAAGACTGCGTTCTCTACACCAGAGGGTCTTTTTCAATATACTGTCCTCCCTTTTGGACTACATGGGGCCCCAGCTACCTTCCAGCGCCTCATGGACAAGCTATTACGTCCGCATAACGGTTATGCTGCTGCCTACTTGGACGGTGTGGTCATTCATACCCCAGACTGGGAAACCCACCAGGAGAAGGTGGAGGCAGTCCTCGATACCTTCAGACGAGCTGGCCTTACAGCAAACCCTGCCAAGTGCGCTGTAGGGTTTACGGAGGCCAAATATCTTGGCTACATTGTGGGAAAAGGTCTGGTAAAACCCCAAGTGAACAAGTTAGAGGCCATCCAAAATTGGCCCCGACCAAGTCGCAAGAAACAAGTCCGGGCGTTCCTAGGTGTGGTGGGGTATTACCGACGATTTATCCCCCACTTTGCCACACGGGCAAGCCCGCTGACAGACCTAGTGAAAGCCCGTGGACCTGATCTGGTGAGATGGTCTGACACAGCAGAGGAAGCATTTACAGACCTATGGACCGCCCTCTGCAGTAACCCCGTACTGATAGCCTCTGATTTCACCAAGGAGTTTATCCTGCAGACGGATGCATAGGAAGTAGGGTTGGGGGCTGTTCTATCACAGATGGTCGGGGAGCAGGAACACCCAATTCTATACCTCAGTCGGAAACTCCTTCCAAGGGAACAAAAATATGCAGTGGTGGAGAGACAATGCCTCGCTGTAAAATGGGCCATGGAAACATTGCGCTACTACCTGCTCGGGCGCAGATTTGTCCTCGTGACCGACCATGCCCCTCTTCAATGGATGCAGCGGAACAAGGAGAAGAACACAAGGGTGACCAGATGGTTCTTATCCCTCCAACCTTTCCAGTTCCGTATGCAACACAGAGCAGGGAGCCGCCATGGCAACGCTGATGGCTTGTCACGTGTGCACTGTCTGGCGTCCCAAGCTGCCCAACCCCTTGGCGTTGAGCAGGGGGGAGGGATATGTGACAGACCCAGACCAGTGGGGTACAGGAGTCTGGTAGAGGGCAAATATACTGGTCACTGGATGAGTAGTTTTCTGTTCCCTGAGTGACCAGAGCAGGGGCTGCACTAGAGGAATCAGGAACCTGCTAGAACCAGTTAAGGCAGGCAGGCTAATTAGGACACCTGGAGCCAATTAAGAAGAAGCTGCTAGAATCAATTAAGGCAGGCTAATCAGGGCACCTGGGTTTTAAAAAGGAGCTCACTTCAGTTTGTGGTGCGAGTGTGAGGAGCTGGGAG
>NW_020666991.1:0-1018 GCF_002925995.2 Terrapene triunguis | reverse complement strand
CCCCCACCCCCAGAAAGCCCCCCCCGAACTCCCGACCCCCCCCCGTCTCTTGACTGCCCCCTCCAGAATCTCCCTGCCCCTTCTCCGACCCCCTGGCTCCCTTGTTGTTGGCCTTCACCTAATGTCTCTGTGAGCTTGCTCAGGAACGGCCTGAGCCGTTCGTCCCGGCACGCTGGGGAGCGGGGGAGGAGCTCCAGACTGCTGGAGGCGATCTGCGAATGCAGGGAGGGAGGGAGTGATCTCTGCTGCAGGGGAGAGGAGGAGGGGCTCTCTCTGGCTGTCGGAGCCCCATGTAAGTGACACCATCCGGCCGGCTGCCCTGTTAGCCGTGCACGCTCTGCATTGGGGGGGAAGTCCGGACATTTACAAATTCCCCCCGGACGCTATTTTTAGCTCAAAAAGCCAGACATGTCCGGGGGAATCCGGACGAGTGGTAACCCTAATAATATTATGAAGTATAGGGGGTGTAATGTCACAGCAGTAACCCCATTCATGTTGTGACCAGAGTCCTAGGGGAGCCAACTGAGGTCACGCAATAAGGGTGAACTGCAAAGATAAGGGCAGACAATCCCCAAAGATTGTGGATATTCCAATACGTAGATTTACCAAACCAGAGCAGCTTCTGTAATACCTCACTGGTTACCCAGAAGCCAACAACACAGTTCCCTTAAAGTAACGCAGTAAGCCTCATGCCTCCACCCAGATACCCAAGTCAAATATGATGATTACTGAAAATCTTATTCATCATATAAAAAAGCTCTACCAATCCCAAAGGATCGAATACATTACTTCCCAGGAACTGTCTGTTTGCTTTTATCTGGTTTAATGTTAACCATGTAAACACACACAATTAGTATTACCTCTAATTCTATAACAATACAGGTTTGCACATCAAAGTTCTAGCCTATCTCGCATGGAATGGCCCTAATGACTATTTGCATTTTTTCTAACATCTCTAAAGGTTGGCTCCAGGTTATTTAGCCTGCAAGCTGCTTAACCCTTTCTGGCCATGTGTCAT
>NW_020666990.1:0-2256 GCF_002925995.2 Terrapene triunguis | reverse complement strand
TTCAGATCCCAGGTGAAATTTGTGGAGCTGGCAGTTAGAAAAATCCTATGACTGCTAAGCTGAGCAAATTTGTCCTGCAATTGCTGAGAACAAATAGGGAACTCCCCTCCCCCCATCTCCTTTTAGAGTTACTAGTCTGGATATAAAATCCATATGAAGTCCAGTACAACTTATTTTCATGGCTGAATCCTCAGCATCACTAACCCCTGGGCTGGGGGGCTTTAGGTGTGAGTTAGTGGCATGCCAGTGGAAGGAGGAGTCTAGTAGGTGGATCTCTAACCAAACCCATCCCTTGTATAGTGGGGATCCAGCAGGCCTTGATGCTGCTACAGCCCATGGGCTGCAGTCCTACCCATAGAGCCTTAAAACCTGCGGATCCCATTCTCTCACCCCATGAAGACTCTCTATGCAAAACTATTCACTTTGATTTTAAACTTCTTGGGGCAGGGACCATCTCTTTCTTCTGTGTTTGTCCAGTGCCTAGCATGGTGAGGCCCTGCTCCATGACCGGGACACCTAGGTGCCACCATAATACAAATAATGATGAATAATAATGAGATTTTGGGGCAGGATGAGAGGATTCAGCCCCAAGTATAGAGTTA
The DNA here is from genome assembly GCF_002925995.2 of Terrapene triunguis. Taxonomy (NCBI): domain Eukaryota; kingdom Metazoa; phylum Chordata; order Testudines; family Emydidae; genus Terrapene; species Terrapene triunguis. The sequence goes on along the minus strand of NW_020666990.1, from coordinate 1,654 downwards.
ACTTCTCCTTCCGAATCTCTCACAGGGTGATGGATGTCTCAGTGCTCTGAGTTCTGCCAGTATTGTGTGGTACCAGGACACCCTCTATTTCCTCATCACTGTGTGATGGCCATTCAGTCAGGAAATACATTACCAGTAGGGAGGTTTGGATTTTGTGCACTCTGGAAATCTTGCTTCTTGCCAGTGATTGAATGGTTTTCTTGACTGGGCTCAGTATCAGATCTGGTGGAATTTCTTGCCTGAGAACCTTTGTATAAGGGAACCTGACTGCAGGGGCTGCAGCGAACCCAGTCAGAGAGATGGCTCAGCAGGGGAGGGTGCCTAGGGGACGGAGCAGCCTCGCGCTCCCTGGGGGCAGGATCCAGGGTGGGGAGGCGGGTGGGGGCAGGTGAAGAGAGTGCTAAGCCCCTGCCCGGGGGGCTGCTGTGGAGCCTGCAGGGTCCTGGTGTGAACAGGCTGGAAATCACTTCTTCCCCTCCACCCCCTGCCACTCCGCTGAGGGGCAGAGAGGTTTCCCCGTGCCAGCGCTGTGTGGGGTTTTGGCACACGCAGGGCTTGTCTCCTCCTGGCCAGTGCCCTGGGGCCGGAGATTCTGGGTTATGCTGGGGCGCCGGCCCAGCCAGAGGCAGTGGGGGAAGGAAGGCGCCTGCTAGCCAGTCTGTTGGTGAGCTCAGCGCTCCAACCAGGGGCTGGTTCTCCGCACAGCGCTGGGAGCAGGACGTGCCCCACCAGGGCAGGGGGGGGAGTGGAGGAGCAGCGGGGCTGGGGTGTGTGTATGAAGGGACAAATCAGGGAGAGGACAGCGAGATGGGGACCACGTAAAGGGCCAATGTGTGGGCACCAGAAGTGACACGTAACCAGCTGCCACCTGGCATCTGCCTGCAACTTACCACCCACCGCAGCGCGCAGCCAGTGCTGGCCAGAAACGGGACAGGGGGCTGAGAGCCAGCACGCACTGAGGGCTGCACTGATGGACCAGCTCGGGGAGTGGCCGGCCCTGCAGCTTTGCCTCGCCACCAGCCTTGCACACTCACCCCATTGTTAGCCACTGGAGCCCCCACTCACCACTAGTGGGCGGGCAGCTGGCAAGCAGCGATCCGGCCAGCAGCAGGACCCACCAGTACTGATGGGGGGCAGGGTGGGAGGAGAGACAGAAGATACAGGACAATTTGCCCGTTTTTAAGAAAAATTCAGGACACCTGCAGAAGGGCTTAAATATGGGACTGTCCCTTTAAAAACGGGACATCTGGTGACCCTACTAGTGACAACAGGCCTCGTGATCGCAGGCAGATGTAGTGGATGAAGAGCAGGTCTAAGATGCCACTAACAATACATAATTGACTGCATCCTTTAATGAAAGCAGCACTGATAGGTATAGCATTTATGTGAAGGAAACATCTTAGCACATTCCCCTTGCCTCTATCCACAGCAGCTGCTTGGTCCCAAAGAGAAGTCCAACTTACCCATTGGTATCATGGCCACAGCGACGGTGAGCAGAACGAAGGTACAAAAAGTCTTCCCAACACAATTCATGTCAGCTTTTGCTTTCATCGCTCACACAGCTCGCTCGCTCTATCCACCCTGTTGTAAGCCCAGCTGCAGATGTAGGGAGCTTCCCTCTGTGACAGCGTGTCCTTGCCAGCCAGTGTCTCTG
>NW_020666989.1:0-4776 GCF_002925995.2 Terrapene triunguis | reverse complement strand
TTCATGATCAATGTGTATTTGGAAAGGACAAAGGACTGGAGACTTTATAATCTATGCTCCTCTCTGTCAAAACAGCTCATTAATGCTGAGACTGCTGGCAATGAGCCGAATGGAGAAGGGCATAGGAGGTTTTTGTGCTAACCGCAGTAGGTTTCTGCTCTCTGACAAGGCGGTGCCTTCCCTTACCCGGAGTACCTCTGCATGCTTCTCTGTCTGTCCATACATTGTGCCTCTGTCCCTTGGTGAAGGTCTGGAAAGTGAGTGGTTGATTTTGGGCGCCGCCATAACCATAATCGTTGCTATTTTAATTAATCTTTGGTCCCCATAATTATGAAGAATGGGGAAGTGTTTGTAACTCGCCATAGAAGTTTGGGGTAACTTCTCCTTCTCCTTTTTTAAGCCTTGCCTGAGTGACTTAGGAACACAAGTCCCACTGACAATCAAAAAGATGGGAAGCTGAAGCCCGGCGCTGGCTCTGAGTGGGGTGAGCGGCCTGCGGCTTGGCTATGAACAGGGCCCCAGGGAGCTCATTTGCATGAACCAGGGGGTGGGGACAATATAACGGGGGGACGTTATATTATATATAAAGGTGTGTGATGCAGCATCACGTTAAGTCTCACAGCAGGTGGATTCCAGAGTCCAACTGTAACACGGAATGTTCCCTTCTGCTATTTCTTCTGCCAGCCGGAGATTTGCAACCATGAAATTACTGACTGGAGAAAGTCTGTCTATCTATCTGTCTGTCTGTTTCTGCCCCACCCCTAATTTTGATGTTGGTGTCAATGGTATAAACTAGGAGCCAGGTACATTACTGAACCATTCCTTGTTCATGGGAATCTGGAAAATTAGGACGGAGACAAACGGTGCAAAGATGATTCGGGAAAATGTCTGTTGGGGGCTGTATTGTTGGAAAGGGTTTTGGAGTCAAATTCCTCAGTCTGAGGAGACGGGTCAGTGCTGCAGGGGCAGGAGAAAAGTCAGCCCTGGTGCTCAGTAGCTGGATAGACCCTTGTGATGCCCCTTTACAAAGGGGTGAATTTCACACACAGAGGTTTATCAATGGGCTGCCGGGGAAGGGCACTTCTAGTTTATTGGCCAGACCCTTCCGGCCCATAATCCGCACCCCGGGCTCAGCGTTCCCACTGATCTTCGCTGAGGGCTCAGCTTCTATCTCCAGTGACTTCACTAGGAGAAGGAGGGAGCCTGCAATTGGAGCGTGTCTGATCAGATAGCCCCGAGGGCAGACGCATCTGCTCCTCCCTGCTCCACTGAAATCCACCCTGGGCATCTGCTCCCTGCGCTCCCCAGGGGAGATGGAGTCAGCGGAGTCACTGTGCGGTGCCGACAAGGGGAGATACTTTGGTCTGTTCTCATTGCTGTGGAACGAGAGTGTCGCCCCTAGGAAATCCCTTCCTCGGGCTCTGCAGGGGGAGGTTTTTGTCTGAACTGAGATGGTTTCTCCCTCACTGTGTGTCTCTGGCGCAGTAATACACGGCGGGGTCCTCGGGCTTCAGGCTGGTCATTTGCAGGTAGAAATTGGAGCTGTCCTTGGAGGCTGTGAATCCCCCTTGATGTATTCAGAGTAGTAATTTGTAGATGAAGGTGTGTAATAGCAGAGCAGCCTCTCCAACCCCTTCCCCGGCTCCTGTCTGAACCACGCCATGTAATACTCGGAGACAGTGAACCCGCTTACGGCGCATTTCAACTGAGTGGATTCTCCGGGCTTCTTCATTTCTGGACCAGACTGGGTCAGAACAATCTGTGACCGGGCCCCTGCATAAGAAGAGGGGAGGAGGGAAGAATGAGGGGGAATAAAATAAGTAAGAGCACTTTGCAATATATGTTAATATCGGTGCAGAAAAGCAGTGATAGTCTCCTGCTTCTGCAGTGGATTTGTGCAGAGAAAATACCTCCCCGAGAAGCCACAAGGAAAAGTAAATGGAGCCAAAGTCTCATTTTCCCTGGTGTTTGAGGGGGAAATTCTCAGGGAGGCTGGCTGGTAACTGCACAGACACGGGGGGCTGTGGATTGTCTCTCTGGGTGCCTCCTGGGCAGAAAGAGAGAGAGAGATTTAAGCAGGAAACTGTCGCCCCCGTTTGCATATTCCCCTCCTTATAAGAGGCACAAATGTCTTGCCTGCTCTCTAGATGTCAGTGACATTTGAGAAAAGGGGTATCTTTGGCAAGGAGCTTTATTCTTAAGAATCCATTCCCAAATCATAAAGAGGAGTCCTCTTTGGATTTTTCAGAAATCCAGTCTTGGTTGTTGATATGCTATCAATAATCAATAACTGACTGAGAACTGCATGTCGATAACATTAAAGGGTTCTAATTTATTCCGTTTTGCTTATTGCTGACTGATTGTTGTTGGGTACTGAAGAAATCTATATATGTACAGATAAGAATACCCTGCTAAAATACCCTGTTTAACCCTGATAAATACCCTGTTAAATCAGACTTTCCATTTCAACTGGGTGGGTGCCTGGCCCTCATCTCACTGAATCTCTCATTGTATCACTAGATCCCTTCTGTTACCAATGGTTTAATCTGTTTGAATGAATGGGCCAGAACACCAGCTATCGTCAGTCGGGGACGGAGCCTTGGGATCCGTGGAGCTTCCAGAATTCACAGCAGTGAGGCTCTGACCCCAGAACGATTGTCCTTCCTTCGGCCTTGTCCAAAGCTCTGGAAAGTCAGAGAAAGTTTTCAGACTCGATTGCAATGGGAATTGGATCAGCCCCGAAATGCATTTGTCTTCCTGAAGGTGGCAGACGCCGGACTGTGAAACCGGGCAAGTGTCGGTCACCCGGAAAGTGATGAATGTGAATGGGGAGAGATAGATACTGTGTGGGGGGATAGATAGATCGATGGATATTTGGGAATGGATTTTAAATAGACAGATAATGTGCCGTGGTACTAGGTTCTCAGACTGGCTGCAGACCAGTTAATTGATGAGGCTAATAGAGACAATGTACAGGGCAGGGAGTCGAATACATGTATAACATTAAACATACCCTGCACAGCTCTATGGCATTGACCAAGAAGGATTTGGACAGCGCCCTTAGGTCCTTTTATAGCTCCCAGGGTTTTGTTTTCATGTCTCCTGCTTTCTATCCTCACACTGGTACTGAGAGGTGAATATGGGAAATTTAAGACGTTTTTGGCAGATAAAAGTTTCTTTTCACCCATATCAGTGTCTGTAATTGAATATCTGGGACCAAGTGAATCCCACCCACACCCAGTGCGGGACACCCCGTTCCCGGTATCTCCGCCTCCTGTGGATCTAGGTCTGACTGAATAGTCGGGTTCATTTCCCCCATTTCAAAGGGAGGAAATTACTGTCTCCTGTGAGCTCCCAGCGCGTGGCCTGTCAGCATCAAACCAGCTGGGACTTCCTCTGGTAACCGCCAGGGGGTTTTTGTGTGAGCTCAGACTGGCTTCGCCTCACTGTGTCTCCCGCACAGTGATACCGGGCGGTGTCCTCGGGCTTCAGGCCGGTCATTTGCAGATACAGCAGGTTATTGGGATTGTCCCTGGAGACGGTGAATCGGCCTTTGACTGCATCAGCGTAGTATGTGCTAGTCCCAGTGCCGCTGTTGATACTGGCGACCCACTCCAGCCCCTTCCCGGGAGCCTGGCGGATCCAGCTCATAGCTTAGCTGCTGAAGGTGAACCCAGAGGCTTTGCAGGAGAGGCGGAGAGAGTCTCCGGGCTTTTTCACATCCCCTCCGGACTCCACCAGCTGCACCTGGGACCAGACACCTGGGAATAAAATATTGTTAAGAATCATATCAATATTGTTTGGGATGAATACAATATTCCCCTCTATCTATAAAGAAATTAGTTGGAGAAAATACCTTCGAAAGCCACTACAATGAAAATTAAGTGGACCCAAAGTCTCATTTTTCCTGGTGTTGGAGGGGAAAGTTCTCAGGGGTCCAGCCGGTAACTGCACAGACCCAGGGGGCTGCGGATTGTCTCGCCGGGTGCAGCTTGGGGACAGAGAGAGACTGATTTAAACAGGACACTGTCACCCTCATTTGCATATCCCTCTACTTATAAAGGACAGGACAGCAACTCCTTCCCCAATAACAGGAGTACTTGTGGCACCTTAGAGACCAATGATCACACTCCCTGCATCTGCGGATCCAAGACAAGGAGGAAGACCCGTTGCTAGAGAAATAAGGATCGAAAGAGATAGATCGGTAGATTAGATAGATGATGAAAGTTGCCATACTGGTTCAAACCCATGGTCTATCTCATCCCGTACCCTGTCTCTGTCAGTGGCCCTTACCAGAACTTCAGGGGGAGTGTACAGAACAGTGAAATCTGGAATCTTCCACTCCCCGCTTCTGGCATTTAGAGATTTAGGGTCCCTCGATCACAGGGTTGGGCCCTGACCCTCTTGGCTAATAGTTATTGATTCTCTAGGAATTTATCTAGTTCTTCTTTAAAGTCAGTTGTACTTTTGGCCAAAACAACATCTCATGGCAATGTGTTTCCCTGGTGAATTGTGTGTTGTGTGAAAAATAACGTTCTCTTGTTTCTATTAATGCTGCAGCCTATTAGTTTCATCCAATGAGCCCTGGTTTAGGTATTTGGGGAAAGGGTATGACATCGCATGACCTCCTCATAAACAAACTAGGAAAATACAACCTGGATGGAGCTACTATAAGGTGGGTGCATAACTGGTTGGAAAATGTTCCCAGAGAGTAGTTACACTGCTCTACAGCCAAAATGCTTCTGAAATAAATGTAGTCAAACTTTACTAATTCTG
>NW_020666988.1:0-1212 GCF_002925995.2 Terrapene triunguis | reverse complement strand
GTGCCTTTATTATTCTTTTGTTCCACTCTTTCTTTCTATGGGGAATTTGCCAATGCAATATCACGGTCTTCCTTTTAAACAAACAAACAAGGCAATGGCTGTTGAAAATAGCAATTCCAGTCCTAATAACTACTGGGAAGCATTTCTTGCTCAATTTTATCCTACTTTTTCAACAGCAAGTTACAGTGGATCAGTATATTTGATTTGGGAGAAATGAAGTAACAGCCGCCCAAACTGAGCTTGAGCACTCCTGAATTTTGAGGTGTTCAAATCTGGAAGGCAGGTGCTGGGGGGCGGGGGGGAGGGCCGGTGGCTCCGCAGGGGAGCACAGCAGCATGTATGCAGCTGCGTGTCTGGCACTGCGCAAAGCCAGACACACTGGTCTGAGTGGCATGGTAAGGGGGCTGGGGGGTTGGAGAAGGGGTAGGGAGTACCGGGGGGGCAGTTAAGGGACAGGGAGCAGGGGGAGTTGGATGGGGCGGAGGTTCGGGGAGGCAGTCAGGGGCAGGGAGAAGGGGGGGTTAGATAGGTCAGGGGTTCGGGGGGAGCAGTCAGGGGACAGGGAGCAGTTGGATAGGCATAGGAGTCCCAGGGGTTTGTCAGGGGACAGGTAGGGGGTGGGGCCCTGGGGGGCAGTTGGGGCAGGGGTCCCAGGAGGGGGTGATCAGGGGACAGGGAGCAGGGGGGTTGGATGGGTTGGGGTTTCTGTGGGGGGCAGTCAGAGGGAGTGGATGGTGGCAAGGTGGGGCTACCCTCCCTCCCCGTGGAGTGTCCTATTTTTTGAATGTTAAAATATGGTATCCCTGCCCTTCCCAGTGCAGCTCTCCATTCACAGCAGGCTGCAGCATGAGGTCTCAGCTTCCTCACTCCCTCTCCCTCTTTCCTGTTGGTAGTGGCCAAGGGAATGCTGGGAAATATAGTTCTTTCCCTGCTCCAGGGCTGGCTCTATAGGCAGGGAGCTAACCAAGGAACTACAGATCCCAAGGCCCCCTGTTGGTTCTCAGCTCCCAGGCTAGATCCCTGCCGCCCCTGCAAATGGGCTGCCCCAAGCACGTGCTTGCTTTGCTGGTACCTAGAGCCGACCCTGCTTGTGGGGTTGTTTCCTCCTGATTCCTACGACTGGCAGGCAAGTTACCACCCCCCACCAGCATGTGTATTCGAGACTTGATCTTGTGTGCTTCTGGAGCTTGACACATTTAGCGTGTGCTTCAA
>NW_020666987.1:0-1734 GCF_002925995.2 Terrapene triunguis | reverse complement strand
CCCCCCCAGAACCCCCGACCAATCTAACCCCCCCTGTTCCCTGTCCCTTGCCTGCCCCCCCCACCAGGCCGAGGGAGAGCTGCAGGCTCCACGTGCAGCCAAACAAATAAGGGCTGCTCTGCGGAGGGGGAGGGACTCTGGCTGGTAGAGGCCCCAGTGGCTGCGAGCGGCTTTCAATCAGGCCTAGCCGTCCAATCAGCCATGCCGCACTCTGCATGAGGGGAAGGGGGAAATCCCGGACATTTCTACCTTATTACAAATCCCCCCCGGACGGCCATTTAAAGCTAAAAAAGCCGGACATGTCCGGGGAAACCCGGACGTATGGTAACCCTAGTCGCTAAAGGAACAGCACACTTGTCATAACTATAAAGGGAAGGGCAACAGCCCTCCTGTGTACAATACTATAAAATCCCTCCTGGCCAGAGACTCCAAAATCCTTTTACCTATAAAGGGTTAAGAAGCTCAGGTAACCTGGCTGACACCTGACCCAAAGGACCAATAAGGGGACAAGATACTTTCAAATCTTGGTGGGGGGAAGGCTTTTGGTTGTGCTCTTTGTTTTGGTGGGAGTTCGCTCTTGGGACTAAGAGGGACCAGACGTCAATCCAGGCTCTCCAAATCTTTCTGAACAAGTCTCTCATATTTCAAACTTGTAAGTACAGCCAGGCAAGGCGTGTTAGTTTTGTCTTTGTTTTCTCAACTTGTAAATGTACCTTCTACTAGGGTGTTTACCTCTGTTTGCTGTAACTTTGAACCTAAGGCTACAGGGGGGTCCTCTGGGCTCTTTAAGTTTGATTACTCTGTAAAGTTATTTTCCATTCTGATTTTACAGAGATGATTTTTACCTTTTTCTTTAATTAAAAGCCTTCTTTTTAAGAACCTGATTGATTTTCCCTGTTTTTTAGATCTAAGGGGGTTGGATCTTGATCCACCAGGAGTTGGTGGGAGAGAGGAGGGGGGATGGTTAATTTCTCCTTGTTTTAAGATCCAAGGGGGTTGGATCTGTATTCACCAGGGAATTGGTGAAGAGTCTCTCAAGGCTACCCAGGGAAGGGAATTAGCACATTGGGAGTGGTGGCAGCGGACCAGATCTAAGCTGGTAGTTAAGCTTAGAAGTTTTCATGCAGGCCCCCATTTCTGTACCCTGAAGTTCAGAGTGGGGAAGGAGCCTTGACAACACCCCAGCTCAGCAGTGACACACCATGGAACTTACACTTATTTGCTTTCCTCAATAAACAGACCTAAGTGTATTTAACAAAGCCCAGCGATTCAAATGCCAGCCAGCAGAAACCAAGGGTTACATATAAACTAAAGTCACAACATACCTACTAGATCCTAAACTTAACTAACCAGTTCCCCTCCTGGCCAATGAATTCATTTCACCCCAAGTTCTTCTTGCAGTGGTTCATTGGCTGTGAGACTTTTTTGGTGAAGCAAACCCAGTGCCATAACAAGGGCGAGGCGAGTGAGGCACTTGCCTCGGGCGCACAAAGGGGAGGGGCGCAAGGGCTCACCTCTGCTCCGCCTCCGCCCCTGAACGCTCCACCCCGCTCTGCTTCTCCACTCCCCCGCTTCCCACGAATCAGCTGTCCGCACGGGAAGCCTGGGAGCACAGAGAAGCAACTGGCGGCGCGCTCAGGCCCAGGGAGGCGGAGGCGGAGCAGAGGTGAGCTGGGGCGGGGAGCGCAGGGCCGGCTCTAACTTTTTTGACGCCGCCCCAAGCAAAAAAAAAAG
>NW_020666986.1:0-2676 GCF_002925995.2 Terrapene triunguis | reverse complement strand
CCCCCCCTTCACACAGACTCTCCTCCAAAAGAAAATGATGGAAACAGTAATTAACAGAAACGTATATTTTATTAGTAACAACACATGAAACAGGGGGGTTGGAACTTGGACGGGGGCTTGTGTGAGCTGGGTAGGAAAGGACTTTTCAAAGTTTGGGAAATGAGAGCCTTCTAGTGCTACAGCACTCTGCAGGGGTGGAGTGAAACTTTTCATGGCCCCTGCCGCCCCTCCTTCTTTGGACTTTGGGTGAGGGGGGTATGGGACTTGGTGGCGGGGGAGGGTGGTTACAGATGCACTGCAGCGGGGCTCTCTCCTCCTGCCTCCGGTCCTGCAGAACATCCACAAGGCGCCGGAGCGTGTCCGTTTGCTCCCTCATCAGTCCAAGCAGCGTTTGAGTCGCCTGCTGGTCTTCCTGACGCCACCTCTCCTCCCGTTCCATGTTTGCTCTGTGCATTTGGGACAAGTTCTCCCTCCACTGTGTCTGCTGGGCTGCCTGGGCTCGGGAGCAGAACATTAGTTCTGAGAACATGTCCTCCCGCGTCTTCTTCTTCCTCCGCCTAATCTGCGCTAGCCTCTGGGACTGTGATGCCACGCTGGGTTGGGAGACAGTCGCAGATGTGGCTGTGGGAATGGGAAAAAGGGAGTAAATTCCTCAGAAAGATAAATGTAGTTGTGAACAAAGAACATAGTCTTTCTCTGTGAACAAGACCATGCCCTGCACCTATCACATGCGCACTCAGGACAAGGTCGAATTTTCGGCCCTCGCCTTCAGTGCCTGTGGTCTTGCAGTGGCGATCTGAGAAGCGGGGCAGGACACCGGAATTTGTGTAGTGGGCAAACATGGTAAGCCGTAGACTTGTGGCTGCTTAAAACTTTAATAGTAGCACTGGCCTCCTTTCACATTGAAAGCAATCCCAGTCTCTGCTGCCAGCAATCAGGCAAGCATGAACTCTGCCCCTGTCCCACCCCCTCGCGGCTGTCCCAGGGAAAGATCCCTGTATGCTGCCCCTCTCCCGCCTCCACCGCGTGGCTGTAAAGCAGTCCCAATACTAACATTCCCCTACCTAATTCAAAGCAGGGCATCATGAGCGACATCACCCTGATGAGGATCTCGGACAGTGAGAAGGAACAGATGCTTAGGGAAAGCCTGCAAAAACCAGGGCCGTATGCCGCCATGCTCTGCAGGGCAATGATCCCTGAGTACTTGATTGTCTCCTGGCGCGGAAACGTTTCGTACCACGGAGGACCCAATAAGATCGCTCTCCCCAGGAACCTGATGAACAGGCTTGAACATTACCTCCAGGAGAGCTACGTTGAGATCTCCCATGAGGATTTCATCTCTATCCCCGGACATATAGACCGGATTTTGGTGTAGCTGCACTGGCAGGGACTAAAGAGTGGAGCGTCTTAGGCAGCAGAATCATGAAAAACCAGACATTGTTAGATTTTTTTTAAATAGTTGGGACTAAATAGTTAAGCGCCTAAGGCAAAGAAATCATGAGAAACCCATTGTTAATATTATAAATATTCCAGTTCTGTTAAAAATAAATGTTTAGATGTTTAAATCACTTCATGAAAAACCCATTGTTAATATTATAAATATTCCAGTTCTGTTAAAAATAAATGTTTAGATGTTTAAAGCACTTACTGCTTGATCCTTCCCCTGATTCTGTGTCCGGGGTAACGGCGGGGGACGGTTGGTAGGGGATCTCGGTCAGGGTGATGAAGAGCTCCTGGCTGTCGGGGAAATCAGCGGTGCAAGCGCTGTCGACTGCCTCATCCTCCTCATCTCCTTCCTCATCTTCCCCGTCCGCTAACATGTCCGAGGAACCGGCCGCGGACAATATCCCATCCTCGGAGTCCACGGTCACGAGTGGGGTAGTGGTGGCGGCCGCACCCAGGATGGAATGCAGTGCCTCGTAGAAACGGGATGTGTGGGGCTGGGATCCGGAGCGTCCGTTTGCCTCTTTGGTTTTTTGGTAGCCTTGTCTCAGCTCCTTGATTTTCACGTGGCACTGCGTTGCATCCTGGCTGTATCCTCTCTCTGCCATAGCTTTAGAGATCTTCTCATATATCTTTGCATTCCGTCTTTTGGAGCGCAGCTCGGAAAGCACGGACTCATCGCCCCACACAGCGATGAGATCCAAGACTTCCCGATCAGTCCATGCTGGGGCCCTCTTTCTAGTCTGCGATTGCACGGCCATCTCTGCTGGAGAGCTCTGCATCGTTGCTAGTGCTGCTGAGCTCGCCACGATGTCCAAACAGGAAATGAGATTCAAACTGCCCAGACAGGAAAGGGAATTCAAATTTTCCTGGGGCTTTTCCTGTGTGGCTGATCAGAGCATCCGAGCTCGGACTGCTGTCCAGAGCGTCAACAGAGTGGTGCACTGTGGGATAGCTCCCGGATCTATTAGCGTCGATTTCCATCCACACCTAGCTTAATTCGATATGGGCATTTCGAATTTAGCGCTACTCCTCTCGTTGGGGAGGAGTACAGAAGTCGAATTTAAAAGAGCTCTATGTCGAACTAAATAGCTTCGTGGTGTGGACAGGTGCAGGGTTAATTCGATGTAACGGCGCTAAATTCGACATAAACGCCTAGTGTAGACCAGGCCTCAGAAATGAATCCCAGGGGCCCAGCTGCCCTAGCCTCCCTGCTCCCCCCCAAAACCCAAA